>NC_058411.1:139789413-139835425 GCF_002201575.2 Neomonachus schauinslandi
TGGGTATTGAGGAGGGCACGTTCTGCATGGAGCACTGGCTGTTATGCACAAACAATGAATCATGGAACACTACATCTAAAACTAATGGGGTAATGTATGGTGACTAACATAATAAAATTAAATTAAAAAAAAAGAAAAATAAGAATGAAGAATAAGTATTTCTTGAGACAATTGCTAACTCCATTTTAAAGATGAGCTTTCATCTGATTAATTATATAAGAAAACGGAAGACAATAGACTCACTTAACTCGAGTTTTGTTTAAATACTTGGACTGGCATAAGATTTAATGAGGCCCCTTTTGGAGGTGTATTTAAAATTATAATTTTTGTTAAAAGAACATTTGTTGAGGTCCAATAAATCTGTTGCATACGAAAAAAAAAAAAAAAAGAAGAGGCTCAAGGCCATGGTCTTGATTTGGCCAGGCCAATGGAGAGAGGCAGGACCCAGGCCCGAGACCTGCCCAAGGTCAGAGGTACAAGTCCTGTGCCAAGACAGCTCCAAAGGCTGAAGACATCTGACCCTCGGCCACCTCAGTTCGGATCAACATTTGGGATCGAAGGCCTAGGACAAAGCGGTGACTGCCATCTGGGGTTCTGTGCTCTGGTTCTCCCGGCAGGAAACTTGCCCACCCACCCCTGCCCTGAGTGTCAGTCACAGTACTTCAGTGACGAAGGTCCCGACATCCCCACCACGCTGGACCTCCTGCTCCCTCACAGGCACCTCCTTTTGCAGAACTAGGCCCTGTCACAGCCCCTCTACCATAGCAGTAAGGTGGGAACCCTGGGTGGGCTCCAGGAATGCCAGGAGGGGTGGACAAGGTCCTCGGGCTCCATCTCTGAATTCCAGCGGCTCCCATGCTGAGGTTCCCACTCTGTAAGTAAGTGACTCTATAACTCGACAGGTCTCCCACACTGACCCTGAATTGGCTCTGTTCTGCAGCTCCGGGGTCAGCCCCTGCCTACACACACATCCATCTGATTTCTCTTAGCTGGCTCATTTGGCTCGCACCCCAACACACGGTCACAGCCTTCAGAAACTGCAGAGCTGGACAATACAGCGGCTGGCACTTCGACACATTACTAAAAGCCCAGCTAACAGGACCAAAGCACTTTCTCGAAGAAAATCATTTTATCTATATTTAAGCCCAACATATCCTTGGATAACGCAACTGACGGAAGTGCAAACCCAGCTCAAGGACAGCAGATGAAGTGACAGCATCTAAAGATAAAAGAAAGCAGGTCAGCTTGATGCACCACCACTATCAGAACATCCTGGCAAGAGGCAAGGCGATTCCAGCTCAGAAGCACAGAGAAGGGAAGAGGTAATTCAACTGTGGTATCACCATGTCTCCCAGAAGATAATAACAGTAATAATAATAATAATAATGGGTGCCTGGGTGGCTCAGATGGTTAAGCGTCTGCCTTCGGCTCAGGTCACGATCCCAGGGTCCTGGGATCGAGTCCCGCATCGGGCTCCCTGCTCCTTGGGAGCCTGCTTCTCCCTCTGCCTCTTTCTCTCTCTCTCTCTGTCTCTCATGAATAAATAAATAAAATCTTTAAAAAAAAAAAATAGGGGCGCCTGGGTGGCTCACTCGTTAAGCGATTGCCTTTGGCTCAGGTCATGATCCTGGAGTCCTGGGATCGAGTCCCGCGTCGGGCTCCCTGCTCGGCGGGGGGTCTGCTTCTCCCTCTGGCCCTCCCCCCTCTCATGTGCTCGCTCTCTCTAGCTCATTCTCTCTCTCAGATAAATAAAATCTTTAAAAATAATGGTAATAATAATAATAATAATAATAATGATGATGATGATGGCCACCTTGCAGATATTCACTCATCAAACCCGAGCTGCCTACCTACTAGGCGCCAGGCACTTTCATACTTGCACTCACCAGAACCCTGCCACGTCTCATCCTGCTTGCTTAGAGGAGAAAACCAGCCCCTGCCTCTCTTTAGACGTATTTGCCAGACCAGCTATTGCTATCTGAACACGGAAGAAGATCACACTGCTTGTGTGATGTCAGGTCAGGACAGCTCCTCTACCAGCCGGAGGCAGCCAGCTCCAACCCAAGCGCCAGCAAGCTGCTGTCCTAGGGACCGGCCACAGGAACCGGCCTGCCAAGCCTCGCCGGCAGTGTGAATTTGCCCAGGTGACTGCCTATCCTTGACCTCAACTGTGAAGTGAGGACTTCTGGGCTCCCTTCCTGCATAGGAGGAAGGGCTGTGGCAACTGGAAGCAAGAGACAGAGGATCGAGGGGCCCAGCCAACTTTATCTGCAGTTTTCACTATGCTGAGAGAACACGGCCGAAAGGGGGAATTTTGTTTTAAGACAAGGAGCCTCGTCAAGAGATCAGGAGGCACCAGTAGGCTCTCGGAGCTTCCCCAGAGGACACTGCAAGGGACGCTTCTCTGTGCCTTCTGCTCTGTGGCTCGAGAGAAGCAAGAAGCCTCCAACCAGGCCCCATTCTACTGCACAACGCCCCACTCCCCTGCTTCTGACCGCCTAGGGATGCTGGCCTACAGGCAGGAGCAGGGGAGCCGGTCAGAAAGTAACTAAAAGCTTTGAGCAAATGAAAAAGTGCTCAACATCCCTCCTCATCAGCAAAATGCAAATTGAAACCACAATGAGGTAGCGCACCTCACACCTGTCAGAACAGCCACTACTAAAAAGACAAGAGGGGCACCTGGGTGGCTCAGTCCGTTAAGCACCTGACTCTTAGTTTCAGCTCAGGTCATGATCTCAGGGTCGTGGGATGGAGCCTCATGTTGGGCTCCATGCTCAGTGGGGAGTCTGCTTGGGATTCTCCTCCTCTGCCCCCACCCCGACCCCGCTCATGCACTTGCTCTAATAAATAAATCTTTAAAAAAAAAAAAAAGATGGGAAATAACAGGTGTTGGCGAGGATATGGAGAAAAGGGGACCCTCATGCACTGTTGGTGGGAAGGTAAATTGGTGCAGCTACTGTGGAAAACAGTATAGAGTTTCCTCAAAAAATTAAAACTAGAACTACCCTATGATCTGGTAATCCACTACTAGGTCTTTACCCAAAGAAAACAAAAACACTAATTCAAAAAGAGATGCACCCCTATGTTTATTGAGCATTATTTACAGTAGCCAAAGTACGTATGTATGGGAAGCAACCCAAGTGCGCATCCACCCAAAGATGAATGGATAAAGTGCATGTGCATAAATGCACAATGGAATATCACTCAGGCATAAAGAAGAATGAGATCTCACCATCTGCGACAACATGGATGGACCTAGAGGGTATTATCTAAGTAAAACAAGTCAGACAAAGGCAAATACCATATGATTTCACTCATATGTGGAATCTGAAAGACAAACGAACAAAAAACAGAGAACAAACTGATGGCTGTCAGAGGGGAGGCAGGTGGGAGGGATGGCTGAAATATATAAGGGCCATTAGGAGGTACAAACCTACAGTTATAAGATAAATAAATAAGTCATGGGGATGAAAAGTACAGCACAGGGAATATAGTCAATAATATTGTAAAAATGTTTGGTGACAGATGGTGACTACACTTAGGATGAGCACTGGGTGAGGTAGAGAATTGCTGAATACACTGTGCACCTGAAGCTAATATAACACTGCATGTTAATTATACTTCAATTAAAAAAAAAGACTTTCAGGACAAGTTATGGTCTTAAAACAAAACATTAGGCATAAATGTGAGATACTTCAAAAGCAGGCTCACTGACCAGCTAAAAAGGGAATGAATTTGTGCTTTTCCTTTTCTTTTTTAAGCCCAAATTGATACGGAATGAAAATGGGGAGGTGGTTTGGGGGGCAAATAGGGGAATTCAGCTTCAGATACCCTGAAGTTCATTTTCTTTTTTTTATAAGTGACTTTGTTTATTTATCTAATTATTTTAAGTATGGGGCTTGAACTCGCGATCCCAAGATTAGGAGTCACACACTCCACCAACTGAGCGGCCAGGTGCCCCAGATACACTGAATTTCAGGTGACGGCAGATAATGTAAATTGTAAAACTGTCCAGCTGGATGAACACCAATTAAAGACAGAAAATAAATTATACAGCATCAAATCTACTTTCTCTTTTTTTGTTGTTAACTTGGTGATCCTTCTGTTGATATCCCTGCTTTATTCTGCCTCCAGAGCAACGTGACAAAAATATCAAGGAAGGGGCGCCTGGGTGGCTCAGTCGTTAAGCGTCTGCCTTCGGCTCAGGTCATCATCCCAGGGTCCTGGGATCGAGCCCCGCGTCGGGCTCCCTGCTCGGCGGAGAGCCTGCTTCTCCCTCTCCCACTCCCCCTGCTTGTGTTCCCTCTCTCACTGTGTCTCTCTCTGTCAAATAAATAAATAAAATCTTAAAAAATATATATATCAAGGAAGACAGCAGAATAATACAAGTACCTGGGAAAAAATGTATTTCAACAAATTCTCCAAAATATCTTAATCAAATTTGATTTCCAGGAATAAGAACATCAAAACCAGACTAGATATAATACCCAGTGCTGGGAGGAGAGTAATACACCGGCATTCTCATGCACGCTGGATAAACGGACTCTTCAGGGAGCAACTGGGTCACATCCATCACATGCCATGAATAAACAGTTACTATCTCGGCCTACAGTGTTCCTTCCAGGAATCAATCCTAAGGAAATACCCAAAAGAAAGCAATAGGTATGTGATGAATGAATGGGAGTATTTGTTGTATAAAGATGCTCATTACCTAGAACAGGAAAAAACTGGAAGCCACTGACAAATGCAACCATGAGGGGAGAGATTAAGGACATTATAGGCCCTCAGTGGAACAGTTACACAGGCATTAAAATACTAGTTACGAAGACAACGTGGTAACAGGGAAATCTTTTTTTTCCCCATTTGCCGTAATTTTAAATGAAAAAAAAAAAAAAAGCGGGGTGTGTGATCATACCAACCAACGTCATGATTATAAGAGTAACATTTGTGTTAAAGCGGCAGGATTTGGGTACATCCTTTCCCCTCCACTTTGAAACCTATCATACTGATTTTTTTTCGAAGATTTTATTTGAGAGAGAGAGAGAGAGTGAGCGGGAGGGAGAGGCCCAGAGAATCTGAAGCAGACTCTGCACCAAGCGCAGAGCCCGATGCGGGGCTCGATCCCAGGACCCTGAGATCATGACCTGAGCTGAAACCAAGAGTCAGACGCTTAACGGACTGAGCCACCCGGGCGCCCCTGTATCACACGGCTCTTGATGAGAAGGCGGTGACCGGGAATGTTAACCTCAGCCTCTGGGGTGGTACCTTGGCTCCATCCACGCTGATGATGCGATAGCTATTCCTGGTGACATCGTAGAAGTAGGAAACGGTGACTGCCTGCTTGCTCGCAGGCACCCAGTTCTTCTTGGTGCTGGGGTCGATCTGGAAGACGTGCGCCCGCGTAGTGAAGATGGGCTGTTCTCTGCGGGAGGAGAGAAGGGTGCATGAGCCGACAGAACAGGACTTCGTGTATCATTTATGACTTCTCGCCCCACCCCCTGCTGTCCCCAAAGATCTTAATAGCTTATTGGGAGACATACATATGCATGAGGACAATTAAAATAAGAAAAAGGGGAAGAAGAGGCTCCAGCACAGGAGTTACGGACACCCAATCCACCCGGGCTACGGGCAACTGGCATAATGAGCGATTTGCTCTAAATGCTGCCCTTCGTCCAGTGTCCTCGCGTCCTGTCGAGCATCCTGGTCCTGTTCTGACATCCTGCTGGCATTCTCGGGATTTTGCGATGCATTTATTTTGGAGGATTCTGCCACAATTTTAGGATTTTGCAATCCATTTGCAACTTCATAATTATATGTCTAGTAAGTACTTCTCAAATTCACAGCATTTTACCAAGGACGCATTCATTTGTCATTGACCGAGCCTTAAAGTTTTATGTTTCCAACTTATAAACCTTTTGAGGTTTAGGAGTTTAATTCGGGAAATCCATCTCTTTTAGCTATTCTTGCCTCTGTATGGTTGTTGCTCTTTTGCTCCACACGCCTGTAAATTTCTTAATGTGATTGTGAACCAAATGGGCACACTATCCAGGTTTCTTATGGAAAGCGGAGAATTATTTCTATCTTGACAATAAGCATCAAGAATAAGGCAGATGGATAAAAAACTGAAACGGATTACAGTGCATTTCACACTCTAAGGTATCTACCTCACAAAGGAACATAAAATGAAACACAAAGCTGTTACAAAATAGACTTAATTTTAAAGAAAGGGTCTTCAGGCAAACTGGCTCAAAAATCCTTCAACTGTTCCAAATACGATAACATGGTGGCGGGGAAGCCCCCAGGATGTAAAAGTGGCCCCATTGTTCACGAAATGCTACAGATTTAATAAGCATTTATTAGAGATAAAAACAAAACCAAAAGGTAACTCAGACAAATTAAAAGTTCTAAAATCCTTACGATGTCAAAAGGGGTGACATAAAAGAAGAGGACACCCATGTGGATAGAAAAAAAAAAATCAAAGGGAGAGAGTGAATTTTAAGTGTTCTGGTCTCTAGATGGAGTGGTTTTAGGCAAAGCAGTCTTTGAACCCGTTCTGCCTAGAGAAGGCTCATTACTGGAAAGAAAACTCTTTCTTAGGAGAGAAACTTCTTCCTAGAAAAGCAATTTACTATTTGAGCCTCATGCAAAGAATACTGAGTATCGCAATGAATATCAGCATCAAGCATCAATTGTGGCTGCAGACAAGTGCAGAAACCCTTTCATAACTACTCTTCCAGGAGACGAAAAGCCAAGGGCATGCTATTCGCACTAACTCAATGAAGCAGGTTCAAGAGGCCAGCCTTCCAGAAGAACCAACAGAAGCATTCCTTGCCCCCGCTCCCCCCGCCCCCGAAAGTTCCCTCCTAGGTCCCAGAACAGGACAAGGGCCTCTGGGGATGTGGATTACTAAGACGTCTGTCTTCCCTTGACCGTGATTAGGTTCACCCACCCGCCCGATCCTAAACTGACACCCTTCCAGCCACAGGGTGACAGGGTGTAGAAACAAAAGGAACATTCTCACTGCGATTTCCAGCATCTGCTGTCACCAGGGGCCAGCCTGTGGGGGAGCGTATGTGCACGTGACTGCAAGCTCTCCTAATCAAATCCACGTGGGGACGTCTGGCATCTGGATCCCCCAGCTGTGCTACCACGAGCCCAGGCACCACAGTTTGCTAATCATCTAAGTACAGCACCATAAAGGAAAACACTTGCTCACATGGAAGTCTCCTGCTGATGCAAGAGAAGGCACTGATTGAAAGGACAGTAACTACAGAAAAGATTTGAGAGAAATTCTGCAATGTATACAAATATCGAATCATGCTGTGTACCTAAAACTAACATGATGTTATATGCCAATTATACCTCGATAAAAAAAAAATAATAACTGCATTGTGCTGAAGTCTCTCTGCCTCTCTCCTACAGAGCACTAACAGGTGGGGCCCACGGGTCAGGCAGGAGCCCTCGCTGGGGAAGGGGCCCGGCTTTCACACCTGCCCTCACGTCCTCCACACTGAGCAAGAAGGATTGGGCCTGGGGTTTAGCGCCCTTAGACCAGTGTTTCCTAAACCTCTGATGGAAATTAGCTGGAGCACTTCATAAAAATACAAGTTTCTGGGCCCCAACCTACTCCCCCCACCTAGGAACTTGGCTCTCCACGGAGGGGCCTGGGGACCTCCGTTTTTAACAAAAGCTCCAGGTGATTTTGATCCTCAAAGAAGCTGGGGAGATACCCCCATGAGACATTATCAGATGATCTAGAAAAAAGATGGAAGAAGTGAGCCTACAGCCAGCATCTCTCGTCCAGAAAGACACAGCTAACTTTGAATGACTCCAGAACTTCCTCCCACAGCCTGAAGGGGACTACGGTGAAACCAAGAACAGGATTTGGGGGTGCAAAGAGTGGGGAGGCGAAGTGCTCTGGGTAGAGACTGGAGGCGGGAAGCCTGTGTGGCCAAGCACAGACTTCAAGCACTCTGTGTCCCTGAGCCTTGCAGGAGAGAGGAAGTGAGAGAAGCGGAGGGACCAGAGATAGGGCAGGAAGGACAGGGAGACGAGAGACGGTAGAGCTTCGTGACCAGGGATAAGCAAAGGCCAAGAGTCATCTGCATGGCATGACTCAGGTCAAGGTGAACATAGAGACATGAGGACACTCCATCTCCAAATCTGCCTGCTCGGCTCTGGGGATGGACCAAAGCTACGTGGATCACCCTGGGGACCCCAGCCCGAATGCAAGGATGTCCCTAGAGCACCGTGAGCCCAGCTGGCCACACCTTCAGGGGCTGCAGCCCGGGTCGCCAGGGTCAGGCCCCGTTACCCCTTCTGAGGACGAGTACCAAGGGAGACCAAAGACCTGCATTCCTCAGTCCTGGGCAAGCCAGGGCCAGTTTGATTGCAGCTTTGTGCCCAGGAAACTGCTCATAATACTGAGATTTCCACATGAATAACCACATCTGAGGCCAGTGGGGAGTTCTAATTAATTCTTCTAAAATTAAAAAATCTAATGGTATTTAAAGAAAAGGGGGGGGAAATGATAAAAAAAAAAAGGGCAGTAGTTAATATTTACTGACTACTTACCATCTGCCAGGTTTTACACATGACCTCTCCTTTAGGATCAGAAAGATCCTTTGGGGGAGGTGTACAGGTGAGGAAATGGGGGCTCAGAGAGGCCAAGGACCTGCCTTGGGTTACATAGTAAGTGGCAGATCCGGGATGTGAAAGCAGTTCCAAGTGACATGGTCACCCTCCCTCTTAATCATTATGCTGCACTCTCTTTCTGAAATAATAGCTATAAGAGGCAGCTTTTGATGTTGTTCCCAATGACCCCCACCTCCTGGTAGTTATGCCCTTTGCATGCAATCCTCTCCCCTTGAGCATGGTGGTGGTGGTGGAGGGACCTGTGACTTGCTTTAACCAAAAGAACATGGCAAAGGGGATGGGATGTCATTGTGCAAGTAAGTTACACAGGACTGTAATGTCTGCCTTGCTAGCAGATTCTCTGGACTCTCTTGATGACTTTGATGGGGCATGTTGCCATGCTGGGGAGACCCACACTTGCAGGAACTGGGAGTGGCCTCTAGCCAAGAGCCAGAGGGAAACTGAGGCCCTCCGCCCAACACCCCCTGGGGAACTGAAATTCTCCCAACAACCACTTGGAAACTTGGGGGTCAGATCTCTCCACGGTTGAGACCTCAGATGAGATCCCAGCCCTCATTGACACCTTAATGATGCCTCATAAGAGACCCAGAAGCAGAGGATCCAGCTAAGCCATGCCCAGACTCTTGATCCAGAGAAAGTGTTTTGTTTTAAGCTGTTAAGTTTGTGGCGATTTATTACCCAGCAAAAGAGAACTAATACCTTGACCTTCATAGAAAGTTTACTATAGGGCGCCTGGGTGGCTCAGTTGGTTAAGCGACTGCCTTCGGCTCGGGTCATGATCCTGGAGTCCCAGGATCGAGTCCCACATCGGGCTCCCTGCTCAGCAGGGAGTCTGCTTCTCCCTCTGACCCTCCTCCCTCTCATGTTCTCTGTCTCTCATTCTCTCTCTCACAAATAAATAAAATCTTAAAAAAAAAATTTATAAAAAAAAAAAAAAAAGAAAGTTTACTATATACCACAAATCCCGACATCGTGATGAACAAAATCAGAGAAGTCTATAAACCTCACACAAAATTCAGAAATGCAGACCCCAGCTCTGAGAGATCATCTTGCCTCACCTGAAAAATAAAAATGCTAGAACTAGGACACAGGAGTCAGTTCCTGTAAGTGTACAAATCAGTATAAATAGAAAAAGTCAAGAGAAGCAGAACTTTCCAACCCAGGAGGCCGCCTTTCCCTCCCAGCAGGGAAAAGCTGAGCAGAGTGTGCATCAGAGAACAGAAACTACCTTCATACCCAATTTTATTCTCCTTTCTTTGGTGTTCGATGCTTAGGGAGTGTATTTCAAAAATACTCCCATTCCTTCTCCAGTGCTTTAAATAGAAAGCAGATGTTTCCAGATGGCAAAACGTTTCTTTAGGCAGACAATATAGCCTACTGTTCCCTCGCATAGTCTTTTTAGAGCTGAATAAACACCAATTGCTGCTCATTGAACACATTTTGGAACCTGACAGTAATTGTCCCCGAGAATAATTAGACACTCTGTGCAACATATGTATGTTTGGAGTATGAAACCCACTCAGCAGAGACACTACTCCTGCTCGGAACAATTTCTGGCTCCGTGTAAGAGAATTCTGCAAAGAACTAGCATAATAACTTTTTGCAAGGAAAAAAAAGAAAAATGATGTTTTAATTTATCATAATCCTTCACTTGCAATGGCAATGCTCAGCTCCAGGCTTGTTCTGCTATGAATCTGGTGAAACCTCACAATTCTTATTATTCCGACTTCTGTTTGACTTGAATGAAAACAAACCATCCAGACATTATTTTATAGCTATTTAAACAGTATTTCAGAGTCTCATAGGATGCCCTAACTAGTTTATCTACCTTGGGTCTTGAACCCCTCCAAACATCGATCACACAGCGCCAAGAGAAACGCTTGGCCCCAAGCTCGGTAGATGGTAAGGCAGGATCCACCCATCGCAAAGACCTTCCCTGGCTCCGTCCCCCATCAAACGCACTCCAGGTGTGTTAGAATGTTCCACCAGCCCGGACCACCTGGCCCTGCTCCTCCCCAGAGGGTGCCCTGCTGTATTCCCGTCAGCACTTCCAAATCACCTGCATGTCCACATGCCCATGGGGCGTGCCCTGCCTTGAGCCTAAACATCCTCCCCCTTCGCTCGCTGGAAGGCCTCCTGTTCGTCCTTCAAGTGTTGTCACAGCATCCTGAGATGTCTAATCTGCGCCCTCGAGGACACAGGCCCTGGATTGTCACAGGGACCAGCAATGTGGGCTCACCTGGCTCCGAGCCCTTGCTCTGGACGGTTAATAAGGCCCTCAGCTGGCAGGGTCAAATCTCCAAAGCCTAGGACACAGAGAGGGTAAAGAAGGAGATAACGGACAAAAGGTCCCTCTGGTACATTCTCCATGCAAAGAATCTAACTCATGGCTGTACTGGGGCTCTCCTTTCATACCAATCCCCATAATAAATATAACATAGTAAAGTTATTGTTGCTTGCAGATAACATGATTGCACACCTACAACGCCCAAGAGAATCAACTGAAAAAGTGAACATGAGGAATAAAATTCAGTAAGATGACTAGTTACAAAATTAACAAAAAATAAAATCAATAGCCTTCCTATATACGCAAACAACCTCACAGGTGACATAATGGATTTTTAAAGATCCCATTGATAGCAGCAACCAAAAAGATGCCATTTCTAGAAATCTATTGAAGAAGTGTGCAAGATCTGCATTAAAAACATTAAGAATGTCTAAAGAAAAAAAAAAGAATTTCTAAAGACACAGAAAAGCAAGCTTTAATAAGACACATTCTGTTCTTATATTTAAGAAAAGTCAATATAAAGATATCGAATACCCTTGGGGCGCCTGGGTGGCTCAGTCGGTTAAGCGTCTGCCTTTGGTTCAGGTCATGATCTCAGGGTCCTGGGATCGAGCCCCGCATCAGGCTCCCTCTCAGTGGGAAGTCTGCTCTCTCTCTCCCTCTCACTTTCTCTCTGTGTGCGCTCTCTCTTTCTTTCAAATAAATAAATACAGTATTTAAAAAAAAAGACATCGAGTACCCCTAAATTAATACATACATTTGTCACAATATCAACAGGAATATCTTTAGAACTAGATAGGGCTATTCGTGTGGGAAACTCACCCTACGAAGATAGCCAAGAAAATTCTGAAAATGAAGAGCAATGAGATTTAGCCCTGTTAAATAATGAAATACTTAATTGTAGAGTTACAACACATGAAACAAGGAGATATTGAGCAAAGAAGTAAATTAATGGAACAGAACAACAGAGTTAGAAACAGAAGCCCGAGGAATTAAGCCCATGATGTAGGTGGTACTGCTCATCCACGGGGGGCACAGGAGTCGCCCCACATACCATGTTACAACAAAGGGTTAGCAACTCTCCGGGGAAAGCCTGCACTTACTGGACCCTAGCCAGAAGTCTGTCTCCTTGCCTGGTCTGAGCGCTGCCAAGTGGGTCACGGCGGACCCATTCTATTAAAGTTATTTCTGCCTGCCCCCAAACTTCCCAGATTAACACAACCAATAAACGGGAGATCTCGTGTAAGTCACATCTGTCACAAACCCTCCATGGACTGGGGATTCCCTTTTCGGGTCACATTTACATCAGAAAATGGAATGAGGCAAGTGACCCTGATGAATGCTGATGGGCTTAATGACACTGCCTTAGATCCCAGAAGGCTTGACAGTTTCTCAGGAGCTCTCTGCACACATTCTCTGTGGGTCCTCCTGTGATGTGGGGTTGACCAAGTTCTGGGAATGGGTCACAGGCTGCAGGGCTGCCCCAGAAGGACCATCAGATCCACTTCCTTGTGCTTTGGGAAAGCGTCAGGAGTCTCTAAGAGGGGTGGTGGTCCCCAGCAGTGGGTGGGGATCCTGACAGTGAGGAGGGGAAGACAGAGTTCCAGAAAAGCAAAGCTGATATGGAAGGCAAATACTTGCATGGGGTCAGGTGGGGGGCTCCTCTGAGGACGAAAGATAAGAAAACAGATTATGGGAGGAAAAGACAAAGGGCAGAATCAAGAGAGAAAATAAAACAAAACTCACCAGGGTGACAACTTAAAAGGACATGAGGGAAGCTTCTGGAGTACCAGTGATGTTCTAATATTTTCATCTGGGTGATGCTTACATGGTTGTGTTCACTTTGCGAAAACTCACTGAGCTGTACACGTATAATTTATGTATGCACTTATCTGTATATGTGTTATAACTGAAAAAATTTCCTTTAAAGATATATCTTATGCAAAACCGACAAAAATGACGATACACCAGAAATAAATCTGGTTAAAGAACTGTTTAAAAAAAAAAAACCCACCTCTCTGAAAACCATAAAACACTGATGAAAGAAATTGAAATTATCACAAAGAAATGGAAAGACATTCCATGCTGATGGATTGGAAGAACAAATATTGTTAAAATGTCTATATTATCTATTTTTTTTTAATTTTTTTTAACATTTTTTTAAAGATTTTTAAAATTTATTTATTAGAGAGAGAGTGAGAGAGAGAGCGCAAGAGGGGGTAGGGTTAGAGGGAGAAGCAGACTCCCCACCGAGCAGGGAGCCCGATGCGGGACTCGATCCCGGGACTCCGGGATCATGACCTGAGCCGAAGGCAGTCGCTTAACCAACTGAGCCACCCAGGCGCCCTAAAATGTCTATATTATCTAAAGCAATGTATACATTTAATGCAATCCCTATCAGAATACCACCAGCATTTTTCACAGAGCTAGAACCAATAATCCTAAAATCTGTATGGAACCACAAAAGACCCCGAATAGCCAAAGCAATCTTGAAAAAGAAAAGCAAAGCTGGAGGCATCACGATTCCTGACTTCAAGCTCTGTTACAAAGCTGTCATCATCAAGACAGTATGCACTGGCACAAAAACAGGCACATGGATCAGTGGACCAGAATAGACAGCCCAGAAATGGACCCTCAACTCTATGGTCAACTAATCTTTGACAAGCAGGAAAGAATGTCCAATAGAAAAAAGACAGTCTCTTCAACAAATAGTGTTGGGAAAACTGGACAACAACATGCAAAAGAATGAAACTGGACCATTGTTCTCTTTTGCCACACACAAAAATAAACTGAAAATGGATTAAAGACCTAAATGTGAGACCCGAAACCATAAAAATCCTAGAAGGGAGCACAGGCAGTAACTTCTCTGACATCAGCTGTAGCAACATTTCTCTAGATCTGTCTCCTGAGGCAAGGGAAACAAAAGCAAAAATAAACTATTGGGACGACATCAAAATACAAAGCTTCTGCCCAGCAAAGGAAATATTCAACAAAACTAAAAGGATACATGCACTCCCATGTTTATAGCAGCAGCAACCTACTGAATGGGAGAAGATATTTGCCCATGGCATATCTGATAAAGGGTTAGTATCCAAACTCCATGAAGAACTTATAAAAACTCACTACCCCCAAAATGAATAATCCAATCAACAAACGGGCAGAAGACATGAGCAGACATTTCTTCAAAGATGACATCCAGATGGCCAACAGACTCAACAGCACTCATCATCAGGAAAATGTAAATCAAATAACAATGAGATACTACCTCGCACCTGTCAGAATGGCTAAAATCAACAACACAAGAAACAAAAGGCGTTGGTGAGGATGTGGAGAAGGGGGAACCCTCGTGTACTGTTGGTGGGAATGCAAACTGGGGCAGCCGCTCTGGAAAACAGTATGGAGGTTCCTCAAAAAATTAAAAATAGAACTATCCTATGACCCAGCAATCACTCTACTGGGTATTTACTCAAAGAACACAAAAACACTAATTCAAAGGGATACATGCACTCCCATGTTTATAGCAGCATTATTTACAATAGCCAAATTATGGAAACAGCCCAAGTGTCCACTGATTGATAAATGGATGGAGATGTGGTATATATACACAATGGAATATTACTCAGTTGTAAAAAAAAAAAAAAAAGAAGAATGAAATCTTGCCATTTGCAATGACAAGGATGGAGCTAGACAGTATTATGCTAAGTGAAATAAGTCAGTCGGAGATAGACAAATACCATATGATTTCACTCATATATGGAATTTAAGAAAACTAACAAAGAAAAAAAAAGAGATGAACCAAGAAACAGACTCTTAACTCTAGAGAACACACTGATGGTGACCAGAGGGGAGGTGGGCGGGGGATGGGGGGAAACAGGTGATGGGGATGCAGGAGGGCACCTGTCCTGATGAGCACCGGGTGATGGATGGAAGTGCTGAATCACTATATTGTACACCTGAAGCTAATATTACACTGTATGTTAACTGGAATTTAAATAAAAACTTTAAAAAAAAGCCACCTCACCAGCAATGTTGCAATGTCACCCCATCTTCATAGGGCCCCCCTCTATCCCTGTCCAGAGCCTCTCTCCCTCCTCTACACACACATCCTCCTCCGCCCCCACCACTCTTCTGGGTTTGGCAGGTGAGGGCGATGTGACTCTCCAGATGCAGCAGCTGTGTTTGGAGACAAGCCAGCACCAGAGAGGGGACAAGAGATGAGGCGGAAGGTGGGCCCACGCTGGATACCCATGGACTCTGAATGCCACACTAAGGAAATCAGTCTCTACCTTGGAAGCTACCATCTCCCAACTGGGCTCCATGGAAAGTTTAAGTCAAAGCTATTTTCTCTTTAAATACATTCCAAGAAACACACATGTAGGAAAAATGTTAAACGCATCCGCACAGTTGTTTTCTTCATCATGTGGTATCACCTTTAAGAAATGGCATTCTCGGGGCACCTGGGTGGCTCAGTCGGTTAAACATCTGACTTCAGCTCCGGTCATGATCTCGGGGTCCTGGGATCGAGCCCATGTCAGGCTCTGTGCTCTGTGGGGAGCCTGCTTCTCCCTCTTCCTCTGTCCCCTCCCTCTGCTTGTGCTCACTCTCTCTCTCAAATAAATAAATAAAATCTTAAAAAGAAAAGAAAAGAAAAACAAATGGTATTCTCTACCCAAGACTGCTGGAAGTCACCTGGGAGCTGTCTGGAGCCGCCCACCAGTGTGTGATCTCCACACGCAAACTGGCCATCACCTCGATGGGCACCTTCTGCTCACAGTTCGTCTGTGGAAGGTATACGGTCTTAGGATTTTAACATTTATTCATGATTTTATTCCGTATGTGGCATATTGAGCATTTATGCCATCAAAACTCATTCCATCCAAATCTATGGTGAAAAAAAAGGGAGTTTTAAACAAAAAAGCAGAGTTTTATGATTCATGCACCATGAACACCAAGCCAAGAATCAGAATACATCCAAGTGATGGCTTCTAAAAAGCCAGGTGGCGGGCTGCCCAAGTCGTAACGATTAATGAGTCCCGGGACAGCTAATTCAGGAGAACACAAAATATTGCTGGAGGAGCAGTTTGTGCTCTTCCTTTTGCCATAACACATCTGTGCACAGGGTTTCATATTACACTTCAGTGAAAACAAAATATAGAAGATTGTATACCACACCTGAGATGAGAATATGACTTGGCAACATCTGCCCCGCAGATGTGATGTTCTTAAAGGACTGGAAAAATGATGCTCTCAATTTTAAATGCTGAGGGCTTTTGTATTCGTCTATAGTAAAAATGGGGAGAATGCACAGTGACTGCTAATGGGTTCCGGGTTTCTTGGAGGAGGGATCAAAATGTTCTAAAATTAGATTGTGTTGATGGTTGCACAAGTTCTGAATATTAAAAAAAAATCAATGAATTGCATATTTTATAAAACTGAGTTGTACCGGGGGCGCCTGGGTGGCTCAGTCGTTAAGTGTCTGCCTTCGGCTCAGGTCATGATCCCAGGGTCCTGGGATCGAGCCCCGCGTCGGGCTCCCTGCTCCGCGGGAAGTCTGCTTCTCCCTCTCCCACTCCCCCTGCTTGTGTTCCCTCTCTCGCTGTGTCTCTCACTCTCTCTGTCAAATAAATAAATAAAAAATCTTTAAAAAAAAACAAAAACAAAAACTGAGTTGTACTGTACCTGAGTTAAATCGCAATAAACGACTTTGGTGTTTGTTTTGCTTTGTTTTGTTCAAAGATCAAATGTGGATAAGAATAGGGAGAAAAAAGACACAGTGGCTGGGTTTTTGGGCTGGGGCAGTTGAGAGGAAGTCTGCATCATGCTGAGGGCGCTTTGTCTACGGACCATCTAGCAGAGATGCTGGAAGGCAGACGGGATCCCTTTCTTGGGGTGACTACCTTGGGGAGCCCACTGGGTCGATGACACCACTCAGAGAGCCCACAGGGAGCAAGGAGGAGACAGACAACCGAGCCAGGGAGGCGCCCAGCACAGGGCGGGAAGAGGAGCAAGGAACAGTCCTGAAACTCAAGGAAGTCCTCAGGGTCACTCAGGCTGAAAACCAGGTGGCTTCAGATCCTATTGGAAGGCTACCATGTTGCTCTACCTTTTCTGGGAAGGGAAAACAAAGTGACAAGATAGCAGAACGATAAACTAACAAGAGTTAACAGTCCTCCTTTGTCTCAGAGACATGAAGAAGTGGAGGGACTTCTTGAAGGGTCAGGGAGGAACAGGGTCAGGGCCCTGGAGTAGAGGAAGCTCGCCCTGCCTGTGTGACCTGGGGCAAGTCACCTCACTCTGAGTATCACCAGCCCAAGCGACTGTGTGCAAAATGCTTGTTATTAACAGCAACCTGTTAAAGGAACGTTATAATATGCTAATTATAGGCAGAGATGCCACTTCAGGGAAGACCATCCCTTTTCCACTTTAGACGCTCAACTCGCCCAGACGGAATCGAGCTGTCTCTCCTATGATCATCAACTTAAACAAAAAAATCTTCAAAAAGAGTAACTGTGTGTGTTCATAATTTAAAAAAATTTTTTTTTCAAAGTTTAAAAGATTCAGTCGTCTGAGACTTGTTTCCTCCTTCACCCAGTTAGTACTAGTCGTGGCCAATTGGTTTCGTGGTTCGTTCTTCCCTTTTAGGTTCCTGGGCGGCCGCCGGCGGATTCTAGTACCAATTCGAGAAGCCAGCCCTCGTTAAGTGCATGGCTACCGCTCTGAATTTGGGTTTTGGAGAAGAAAAGCTGTTTTTGTTTCCCTAGGATTTACTCTTGTTCAAAATGAAAAATGTGCGGTGTGAAGAGTCTGGTAACTTGCCAAGTCAATTGCAAAAGGCGTAAAACACAAAACCAAAGAGGCAGACATACCTCCAAAGAGTGCCTGTGATGTTCTCATTGACACTATCAACTGGTCTCTCGGGCTATCTGATTTTTTATGTATTACAAAAAAACTTTATTTACAAAAGTAGGTGGTGATTATAGAGTTGCCAGATTTAGAACACACACACACACACACAATATGGGATTTCTGGCTAAACTTAAATTTCATATAAACCATGGATAGTTTTTACATTATTGAGTTATAATTCAGCTACCACAACCCCCCCCCCTTGCGAAGTACACGATTCCGTGAGTTTTAGTTTATTCCCAGAAGTGCAGCATCACCATTATCTAATCTCAGAGCATTTTCATCACCCCCCAAATCCCATACTCATAGTGCTCACTCCCACTTCCCCTCTGCCTGCCCAGGTAACCACTGATGGACGTTCTGTCTCCCTGGATCAGTCTGCTCTGGACACTTCACATAAATGCAATCATACAGTACGCTCCGTTCCGTGCCTGGCTGTTTTGACCGAGCACGGCATCGTCAAGGGTCATCTGTGTTGTGGCGTGTCTCAATATTTCACGGGGCTTTGTGGCTGAACATCAGTCCACTGTATGGATACACTACATTTTGTCTCTCCATCCATCAGGAGGTGGACATCTGTATGGTTTCCACATTTTGGCTATGATAAAGAATGCTGCTATGAATTATTTGTGTCCTACCTTTACGTGGACATGTGTTTTCTTGGCTCTTGGGTACATACGTAGGAGTGGAATTGCTGGGTCATAGGGCAGCTCTGTTGAGGGGCTGCCAGGCTGATTTCCAAGAGGCTGCACCACTCTGCATTCCTACCAGCCAGTTCTGGAGGGTTCTGACTTGGCCACATCCTCCCCAACACCTGTTATTTCCTTTCTGATTATAGCCATCCTTGTGGGTATGACGTGGACGCTAACAGATACTTAGCACACTCTAGAGGGATGCTCGTGGACCTAACTGAAGGTGACCCACACCCCAAGTAGACAAAATGTGTGCCTCCTCTGAGTTTCCACTACCTTCCTTGGTAGCTGCTGCCGAAGGAAGGAAGGAGACCGCTTATTTCAAAATCTTTTATTAACACGTGAATTTTTTTTCATGCTTTTAGAAATACAGAAAACACAGAGAGGTGGGGTTTAGAGAGAGGCAAAAAAGGAATTCGGTAAACAGTGCAGCCAATGGTTTTTATGTAAGGCAACCTTGGAAGACGCAAGCAAACCTGTAGACTATGGGTGGGCCACATTTCAAGGCTAGGATGATGTCCTTCTGCCCTCCTCTGTTTGTCTAGAGTGACCTGGACAGTTACAGCTCTGCATCCCTGTGCCCTGGGGGGACAGAGGGGGGAGGCTTACAGAAGCCCCCCATGCCCAGGGAGCACCTCCACTTTCCTTACTTTGCCTCTAAGTTACTTTGACCATCCTGCAGAGGATTGAACTGCAAGGAGAGGAGAGCTCCAGATGCTTCTAGAATCTCTTTGTGTAGCTGGAAACGCCCCGGCTGCTCCTGGCCGCTCCTGGCCAGCGGTGCCTGCCAGCAGGGGCCCCACAGTCTGACCTGGTATGCCCCAGCCAGAGCACACAGCCCTCCTGCCCCCAGATCTCAGCCACCGTCCTCACTGCTGGTATCTCATCCCAACAAGGAGCATGTGGGGCCACCTTCAGAGACTTGTACACCCATGTTCACAGCAGCATGGGTCACAAGAGCCAGAAGGCTGACCCAGCCCAAGTGTCCACCGACAGACGAGTGGGTAGACATATAATGGAACAGTATTGAGACATAAAAGGGATGACATTTGGATACACGTTACAACACAGGGGAACCCTGAAAATATTATGCTAAGTGAGATAAGCGAGACACAAAAGGATAAAAACTGTATGATTCCACTTTCGTGAATCAAACGGTCAAATTCATAGAGACAGAAAGTAGAAGAGTGATTATCCAGGGCTGGGGGGAGTGGGGAATGGGGTGGTACTGCTTAGTGGGGACAGAGTTTCTATTTGGGAAGACGAAGAGGATCTGGAGGTGGATGGTGGTGACAGGTGCATAGCACTGTGAAAGTTCTCGATGCCAGTGGATTGTGAATACATTTAGAAATCATTAAAATGGAGAACTTTATGTTGCGAATATTTTGCCCAACAGCAGAGTGGCTGGAGAACTTGAATGTCACTCAAAATCTCTTGCTTCAGAGAAAACAAAACAAACAACAACAAAAAAAAAAAAAAGAAAGGAAAGTGGGGGAAACCTATAGGTTCCAGAATTCCCACAAAACCTAGCCAATACTAGGGCTGCGGACGTTAAGGACATGGCATTAAGAGAAAAGATAAGGACGGGCGCCTGGGTGGCTCAGATGGTGAAGCGTCTGCCTTCGGCTCAGGTCATGATCCCGGGGTCCTGGGATCGAGTCCCGCATCGGGCTCCCCACTCAGCTGGGAGCCTGCCTCTCTCTCTCTCTCTCTCTCTCTCTCTCTCTCTCTGTCTCTTATGAATAAATACATAAAATCTTAAAAAAAAAAAAGAGAGAAAAGATAAGGTTACAAAATAGCATCATGCTATGTTCCCATACATACTTAACAAACATTTACTAGCAGCTACATGAGAGGGCTGAACTGGGCACTAAAAACACCCCAGGAAATAAGCCATAGCCACTTGCCCCAGGATCCAGGGAGCTCCCTCCCCGTCTGTGTTGGGGCATGTGTGTGTGCACAGGGGACCGAGTGTGGAATGGTGACCGTGCAGCCGGGCTTTTCTCTGGCAAGAGAGAGAACAGGCTTATCAAATGCGTGCAATGTGGAATGCTATCTGGGCAAGGGAGAGGCCCCTGTCCCTTGCTTCCCAAGCTGAAGGTCAAATGCACAACCACGTGGACCAAACAAGACAGGTGTGAGAGGGCCCCAACACCACAGCAGACAGAGGGAGAGGCCGGTGCTCTCAAGAACTTTCTATAGCTTGGTTCCTCTGGTTAACAATATGACACTGTTTACTTAGAAACTTGCAAGAGGTAAATCTTACAGTAAGTGTGCTTAGCACGCACACGTGCGCACACACACACACAAATAATGATGATGAAGAGGGCAGGAAGAAGCTTTTAGGGAGAATGGAATTGTTTATGGCATAGATTGTAGTGACGGATTCATGGGTGTGTACGTATCTCCAAACTCATTAAATATGGACAGTTTCTTGTAGGTCAATTATACCTCAATAAAGTGATTTAAGAAAAAAAAAAGTTTAGATAGCCAGGGGACAGAGATGACAGAAGCTGGATGGGGATTTGGCACCGAAGGACCTGAGCCCACAAGGTGCCCTCTGAGCGCCCAGGCTCTTGGCTGGATCTCCAAACCAGGGGCTGCTCTAGAAAAAGCCAGAGCCCTCACTTTGAGTTATTATTTGGGTTTGATTCTACCTCACAGTTAACCCACTGGTTTCCAACCTCGTGACCAGGAAGTAATTTATTATTTGTGTCTTCCCTGCGGACCCCATTTATTGAAAGATTTTGGCCTTCTGGGCGGTATTTATGAAAGAATAATTTGTTTTCTCCTTTCTTTATTGATCAAAGTCACATAGACCTGCCAAATAGCTTTCTAATCAGCAGGATTTCACCAAGGTGGCCTCAAGAACTGATAGGATTCCAGCCAAAGACGAAGGTACATTAGTTGCCAGTTCAAGCCGTCGAAGAGCCGAACAGCCGCCCTTTGTCTCGGGGAAAGAATGAAATGGCGTGGACACTTGCCCCTGCTCTCCCAGGCCCCTGGGTGGGGATGGCCAGACAGCCATCTCCCTTTGCGCCCAAGGACACCTCACATGACACCAAAGGCCGATGCAGGAGGTGCGAGCACCGGGGGATCTGCCCCGCGGGGGCAGCTACGAAGCCTGGCGCACGCAGAGGGGAGGAGTGACACGTTCAGAATTTAACATTATGAGGCCGAAGCACTGGATGTCTTGAGGGAAGGAAACCTAGTAAATAAAAATAAGCCCACTGCTCCAGAGCCACCTGAGTTTACCCCGACGCATGGAAACAGTGCTCCTCTCACCAGCCCTTTGTTTGCTGTAGGCCCATGCACACAGTAGGTCCAAAATAGTTGCTAAACTAAATTATTTGGCTTTGATGTAACGTGGAAATTCTATCACTTGTGCCCAGCAAGGCAAAACAACTGTCACTTCCCACAGTTGTCAAGGGCAAAAGTGTAAACCAGCTCGTCTGGTTCAAAAGGACAGGGGTGGGGCCCCCAAACAGGCCTCCATCAGTCCCTGGGGGTACCCCTGGGACAGCTGCTGAGGCCTGAGCCCTGCAGGATGGGGCCAGCCTGGTCACACTCTGTGGGGCAGCTCAGCCCCCACAGGAAACCAGGGGCCGGGAGCTGGTAGGGCTGCCGGAGCCCCGCGTCATCCACACATCCAACTCTGGCCCTCTGTCTGCACTCATCAGAGCCCTTCAAAAGTCTGACACTTGGCCCCAGCGGCAGAGAGATGGATACGGTACCACCCTCCCCAACTGCACTCACTGGCAGGAACCCGGCGAGCGCTGAGCAGAGAGGGGGCACCTGAGGGTGCAGGTCCGGGGCTCAGGTAAGGCAGCCAACAGGTCTCTGCCAGGGATGCTCCAGGGCAGCGCGATCCTGTGGGGACAGGACACCACAGTGCGCTGAGTCCCCTCCAACAGGGCCTTGTTTCCATCCGACTCGAGTACCCGGCCCCACCTTAGCAGGGGCTCCCTTGTTCGCAGTTCTTCTCCAGGAATTCTTTCTACGCACTCACTTCCACAGCGTCAAGAACCATCTCTCCCTGGGGACCCCCGACGTGTACCTGCCCCCCAGGTGCTTGCGCTGAACTCAGCACCTGCACCTCACCTCCCCGCAGGCTCTCCCTGCAGCCCTAGCTCAGCGACTCCCACCATCAGCTCATCAGTGAGCCAGAAACCCGGGGAGCTCCCTCGCTGCCCGGGCCCTCAGTCTCCTTGCATGCAGCGTCCTCGAACAGGCCACCGGCGTGCTGAGCCGACCTGCAAATGGCTGCACAACACACAGTCGGAGGATGTCTATCTCCGGGTGCTCACAGAAGATCCGCAGACTTCTGTCCAGTATCTGGCACGTGGCAGGTATCTGGAAGGTATCTGGAGAAAGGAGTCTCTTTTTCTCAATTGCACAGATGTCTTTGGGCTGGGAGCAAATAGCCTGTTGACAAGAGGATCTCGTCGAGCTTCTGGATGCAGAGCCGAAGCTGGGGCAACTGGAGCGCCCGGCGGGTCACTTCTGACCATGAGTGGTCTCGTCCGTTTACCCGGGTGCCATACAAAAATGTGCTCTGTGTCTGTCTCTTCCCAACTGGGAACTGCCGAACTTGATTATAATAGCCTCTCTCTGCGTCTGGATCCTTCCTGTCAGTACATACACAAGCTTGGGTTTCTCCCGTTTGTACCTGACCTGTGAGTCAGTCTGCACGCCCCCCCCAACATGCCCTCCTGCCTACAGGCACCTGCTCAGGGAAGCAGCCCCAGGCTGCTCGGCGGCGCAGGAGCTGGGAGGCCCACGGGGCAGGCGGGCCTGGTGCCCGGCACCATAATGGGGTTGGTCTAGATGAGCCACCTCCCTTCAGAACTGGGTCACCACTCCTGCACGTGAGGCCTCTGGCCCCTCCATACATAACTATACATCACCAGGGTAACGATTCACTTCTCCAGCCCTTCCAACGAAGAGGCTTCACGGATCAGATGGACCTCAGATTCCAGCGTGACTTACAAAAAGGTCAACCAGAAATTAAATGGAATGTCCAGCACCAGGAAGAGTTAAGTAAGTTAACACAAGAGTACTGTGTAACCACCTAAGAAAGAGAACATTATTATGACTATACAAATATTGTTCCCTGCAGAGCCAGGAAAATGTGCCGGGATCCTATTTCTTTCTGGATCTTTCCAATGTCCAGAGCCAAGTGCTCCTCAAAGAAAAAAGCTCATGGCATCGAGGTCAGAGAGAAGCTTCTGGTTAGTGCTCTCCCAACTGTTCCAAAAAGCAGGGAGTATAGGGACGCCTGGCTGGCCCAGTGGGTAGAGCATGTGACTCTTGATCTTGGAGACATGAGTTCGAGCCCCACGTTGGACACAGAGTTTACTTTAAAAAAATTAAAAAAAAATAAAAGCAGGTGGTATCTTAGTGTGTCTCATATTTGGAATATGATGTGCTCGTGATTGTTTTTATTTTTTTGTGGAGTTTTTCTGTTGCCTTCTTTTGCCAACTGAGAAAAGGAAACACAGCCCATCCCCCCCACCCCCCTAGCGTCTTCCAGCTTCTTGTTCGTTCTGTCCATCGTCTGGAATCCATTCCAGCTTCTGTCCTGAAGATATTATTCTTGGAACCAGTGACTCTCAGTTCTAATTGGCACTGGGTGCCCGCTCACGGCCATCTGTCTGGGAGTTCTTTTCTTTGGACTCCTGGAAAACACCACTTCTCTCTCTGCCCCCAGCTGTCTCTTTCAGAGTTTTCACCCTTGTCTTACTGGTGTGGACCCTCAAAATGAGTGGGAGGTGACCCTTAAGGACCTGTCTATCTGTAACTTCTTTTCGCTGGGTTGGTTTGGCGAGGTGCATGTTTCCTAGGGCTACTGCGACAAATCCGCGCGGACTTGGTGGCTTTAAACAACAGGACGGTGCTCTCTCACGCTGCAGAGGCCAGAAGCACAATGTCAGTGCCACTGGGCTGAAACCCCGGGGCCAGGAGTCCTGAGCTCCCTCCAGAGGCTCTGGGGAAGAATCCACCCCTGGCCTCCTGGACTTCAAAGCCAGCAGCTCAGCATCTTCAAATCACTCTTTCTGAGGTCCCGACATCTCCTTCTGTCTTCTGCCTCTGCCCCATCAGGACACCTGTAATTGCATGTAGGCCCCACAGGGATCATTCAGGAGAATCTCCCCATCTCAAGACCTTTACTTTAATCACATCACAAATACCCTTTTACCATACACGGTCACGTTTGCAGGTTGCAGAGATTTGGGACCGAATATCTAAGGGGGGCATTTTTCAGTTGACCACACTGGATATGAAATTTTTTTTTCAATGGTTAACAAACGATTTTCTCTCCAAGCCTTGCTTTACTACTGTCCTGCATCCATTTTATCTGATGAGAGCCTCATTTTGCCGGTGGTTCTTCTTCCTGACTCCTCGATGCTCTGAGCACTCCATATTTTTGCCCCGGCTGATCACACCTAGTACCATGGCTTCAAACACCTTCCACCCATGCCGGGTCCCTGCCAGACCAGCACAGACTTTATTCTACAATGCTGACCACCACCCCCCAGTCCCAGCCTCGCCTCTGCCGGTTAAGTTCACATGCCCTCAGTTTCTCCTAATAAACACAGTATTCCTAGTTCAAGTAAAGTTCCAGCTTTTAGCCCCACTTCTCAGGCCTGCCCTGGGCTGGACCTGTGGGCTGGATCAGGAGGCTCTCCGGAGGGCCGCAGGGCAGACTGGCCCCCACTGCCTCCCCACCCCCAGCCCCTCCGCCGCACTCTGGGCTCGTCTGACACATTGTTGGCCTCACCATTTCCCTGCCTGCTTTCTATCATCTGGAAATTTGCTGTAATCTCTCAGCTGCTGATAGTTCCCTCCCATTCACCGTTTACCTTGCTGTCATAGAATTATGCCCTTAGTAATCGCATTATTATCATTTTAATGGGTTCTGGGGAGGGAAGGCATAAATAAGCATATGTGCTGAATCTTCCATCTTGGACTCTCCGTTACTCTCACATTAATTTTTCAGTTACAACTTGCATATGCTGAAGAGACAGCAGACATTCTCTTCTAAGCCCCCTGTCCAACGCTCCTCTTGGTGCGAGTTGGGGTGGGTAGGTTGGCAGGGCTCAGACTTACAGCCCACCTTGTCCCACCTAGGACACATGCGGACCCCCCTTGTCTGAGGACGGCTGCTCAGGACGCAGATCTGCCCACACATGCTAAGGAAGTGGCAAACTGCATGTGGGTTTCCTCTTTCCAGGATTTTGTTTAAAAAGCAAAGGACTTCTGTGGCCTTCCCCAGAACGCCGAATACCTGCGCTGAGGCATTCGATGAAAAGCAGGGACAGCTTTATATCGAGGACATCTTTTGCTGGTCCCATTAGTCCGAGAGAACCTTTTTACTCAAAAGCAAAGCCTGCGTGATACATCCCTGCTTCACAAAGGCTCTGGTTTAAAAATGAACAGAGGCATTTGAAGACGCACAAGTATAGCCTGCTCCCACGGTGCCACGGGGCCTTACGACCCGGGGCCTGTGCTGGCTCGGGAGGAGCGAGAGGCCACAGACCCCTTGCAGACCTCAAACAGGTGGCGCAAACTGAAGGGAGCCTTTCCTGTGCCTGATGCCCTTGTACTGTGTCAGCCACACGCCATTCAAACCGACCACAGGCGTCCACCCTGCCCGGCTATTCACCGACGGGCTCTGAGGGCGGCCCCCGGAGCCGACACTCGAGTCCCTCGCCCAGGCTTTGTCTCCGCCTGTGTGGCCTCCTCCCCATCAATCCCTGTACCCAACCTCCAGGCTTCACAGAAGCCCCTGCTCACCGCACACCTGTGCTCTCAGGACGTCTGTGCCCTCTGCCTGGAATGCCTCTTGCTCAGGCCCAGCCCCCACCGGGCAGAATCCTACGTCCTTCAAGGCAAAGGGCAGACCAGTCGGCTCTTCCGTCAGAGGCACCTGGTTCCACCACCAGACGGCATTCTCTCCCTGGAGCCCAGCTCTCCGTCCCTCCTTTGTGGCCCTCCTCTTCTGCCTTGTCTTTGGGTACCTATGGGTGTGCTGTACCCCCCAAAGTGGGGAATAAGCCCCCTGGGGCAGGGATCAGTCCTCATCTCCAGAGCTCCCCCGGGCCTTGGTGGAGGACGCGCTCCAAGCTGAAGCCAGGAGCTCTGCGTGAACTCGAGTGGCAGAGAGCCCGGGGTGACAAGCCGCCAGCTGGTGGGATCCTCGCAGTCCCACAGGGCGAGCGAGCAGACCCTCGTCGAGGTGGAGCCTCTCTGCCGCAGAGAGGCCGGTGATGCTCTCTGCCGGGGCGCACTCGTGCTCGGGCCCGCCGGACGTGCGCACCCTCCCAGCACCAGGCCGCACCGGGACAGCCCCGAGCCTCGGCTTACGGCTTCCCCACAGCCTCCTCCTCCCTCTACCCTGCCGCGCTGCCCAAAAGACCTCCCCCCACGTGCCCTGCCTGGCCTGAAAGCACGACTCAGCCACCGTGAGCCAGAGCCTGGGCCGGGAACCGCGTCTCCACAAAGGAGTGAGAGGGCGGGGTGCACAGAGAGGTGGCGACGGCGGACGAGCGCAAACGCCGTCCTCAGGCTTGGGAGGACAACGTACAGGGTACCAGCAGGGCTGCCTCGGAGAGAAATAAAAGCCTTGGGGCAGACGGCCGTGTTCTCCCGTCACTCCGTGGAAGGCTCTGGCGGCTGGGTGGGCTGCGGGCTGTAACGCAGCAAGCGTGCGACTGGCTCTTCCATGGTTCCTTCTCTCTTTCAGAAAAGGTCCGACGCTGGGCTTTGCACAGAACGAGGCAGCCGGCAGGTGCCAGACAGCTGGGGCCCGTGTGTGCGGCCCGGAGTCTGGCCCCAGAACAGCCCCAGCTTGCTCTCCGGCACCAAGGACACATCGCCCGTCTCCTCCAAGGGGCCAGATGGCCGTGTGTAGACTTCTCCCCACTTCATTTTTATCTTCTCCAAGATTTGCGGGTTTCTGTGCACATTTCCATCGCGAGTGACATTCACACTCCCCTCCTGTATCTGTTTTCTCAATAGGAAATTCCTTTCCGTGGTCGTTCCGTGCCAGCCCCCCCCCCCCCGCCCCCCGTCTCAGCAGTCCTCAGAAAAGGTCCCTCCTGGAGGTTTTAGCATGTGTGGGTCCGCAGCTGCACGCTGCCATCCTGCTGGGTACCGATAGCCGTCTCTCACCTGATTTTCCCACCAACCTTGAGAAATCAGCATCTGAGCCTCCGTTTCACAGAGGAAAACAGAAAGGGGAAAAGAGCTAAAGTGAAGTGCCCAAGGTCAGGGCCATTAAGTGACAGTCACCTAAGCCGCCTGAGCCCAAAACATAGTGCTTCAGGTGCCCTTCACGCTGGTCCATTCCGCGGGCCCCCGGAGATGTCCCACACCCATGCTCTACTGACCCCCTCCCTACACGCCTCTCCCCTCTCCAATCACCACGGTCAGGCCGAGGCTCTCCTGAGGAGCTTGGCAGGTCTCCGGGCAAACCGGCTCAACCCTAACCCATCTCCCACGGAGGCTGTCTTCCTGCAGCATCCCCAAAGCTCTTCCCAAACTCCCAACAGTTAGCGGAGAGTCCAGAAAATTCTGAGTTCCCCAAACCTTCAAGTTCCTGTCCAAGGACTCACGGCCCCGAATGGTACTTCTCAGGCCTGTCTGTACCATGTTGATCAACCACCAGATCAGTAAGATGGGGCTTCCCTGGCATTTCTGCCTGGCCCACTTCCTGGGTGGCCACAGAAAACCTCCCTCTGGCCCCCCGAGGACCTCTCTGCAGCCTCCAGCTACCAAAACAGGTCTCTTCCTCCCGTAGCACTAAACAAATACCTTGGGAAACCCCCTCTTCTCCCTGCTCCATGCCCCCACTGCCCCCCACCCATGGGAAGCAGGCCTCCTCCTGCGTGTAGCCCTAGAAAGTTCCTGTTCCCCTCTGACCACCTTTGGACCTGCCAACCCCTCAAATGGCACCTCTTCAGGGAAGCTAAGATGTTGCACCCCATTCTAATGTGTGGTTTCCCCCTCATGCCACCAAGCGATTCTCTTGAGACAACCAGGTGGACGTCCTCCAATTCAACTCAGCCCTCACACCGCCTACCTGGAGCCAGCGTCAGATCCCGCAGGTTAAGGGCTCCGTCCCACAAGACGGCCCCCTCGCTCCTACTTCTGACACCAGCGGCAAGTCCAGGTCCCCTGTGCTTTGGCTCCCAGCTAGACATCCCAGGTTCCCCCCTTGGGTTCGATTAATCTACCAGAGTGGCTCACAGAACTCAGAGAAACACTGTACTTACTAGATCCCCAGTTTATTATGAAAAGGACGTAACTCAGGAACGGCCGATGGAAGAGATGCACAGGGCGAGGTGTGGGGATGGGGTGTGGAGCTTCCACGCCCTCTGAGTGCGTCACTCTCCCCAAATCTCCACATGTTCACCGACCTAGAAGCTCTCCGAACTGTCCTTTTGGAGTTTTATGGAGGCTTCATTATGTAGGCATAATGGATTAAATCGTTGGCTACTGGCGACTGGTTCAAACTCCAGCCCTTCTCCCCTCCATGGTGGAGGCTGGGACTGAAAGTTCCAACCCTCTAATCACAGAGCTGGCATCCCAGGCAACCAGCCCCCTTCCTCTGGTGCCTTCCAAAAGCCACCTCGTTAACATAACAAAAGACACCTTTCTGGTTCTCAGGAAATTCCAAAGGTTTTAAGAGCTCTGTGCCAAGAATGGGATGAAGACCAAATACATATGGATTATAAAATACAGTATCCCAGCAGCCATCTCCAGCCCGTCCATCCCAGGCCGATACCCCCACTACACGCCCTGTAACTCCGCTTCTGAGCGCTTCGCACCGCTGGACCACGGGTTCCTCACTGCCCCTCCAGACAACTCTCTTCCCTCCCCCCGAAAACTCCCCAGCTTTCAATCACTTGTCATCAGACCGTCATCCACTACCCCTAGCTGCTGCCATCAACCAGCAACCCCCGTGTCACTCCCCCTCATTTCTCGATGATTTTAGCTCCCAGGCCACAGTCCCTCCCTCCTACACGACTCCTGTCTTGATTCTCAATCATTTCAATACACAACAGGGATGATCCTCCCCCCACCCCCAGGTGCTCAGCCTTCTCTTCTCTCTCCCCTCAGCCCTCCAACCCTCTGTCATAACCTGTCATTGATTTGTAACTCCAACCTATCCGTAATCTTCATGTCACACGTCCCCCTCTGCAACTGACCCCCCCATACTTCCAATCACCTCTACCTGCCTGTTTCCCACAGCACTTACCACCTTCCGGCATGCCACGGAGGGGGAGCACAATTTGCCACCCCAAAATATAACACTTTGGCATACCGATTATCTTGAATTAAAGTTACTTCAGAAACAGCAGCTGCAAGAACGATAATCTGACTCTCCTCTGTCCCCCTGAAAGCAGGAGGTAAATAAATCATCCCATGAGAAGGTATCCTTCCTGGACCAGGAGGGCAGAAGGCATCCTTATCATCAGAGACAGGAAATTCAAGGCTGAGAAAGTTGTATAACCAAACCCTGGCTTGGTTGAGCATACCAAGCCCAAACCTGTCTCTCCACTTCTGCACAAGTTTATCGTTTCTTTGTCTGAAAGTGAAAAAGCTGCCTGCTTCGGTCACTTCCTTGAGCCTCCTATCTTTGGGGCTCCTGTACGGAAGAGGATTAACTCTCCTTAATCTGTTCTGTGTACATTTAATTATTAGACCAGCCAAAGAACCAAAAAGGGAAGAAAGGAAAAGTTCTCCTCCCCTACACTTTACTTATTTGTTATATTTGTTATATTGTAATTTGTTGTGTGTGTCATTTGAATATAAGCATCATGAAGGCAGGGATTCCTGTCCGTCTGGTTACTGATATCCCCAATACCTGAACGGCTCCGGGTGCAAATACAGACGCTAAGCAAATACTTGCTGAATGAATGAGTGGATTACAATCAACATCCATTTTCTCTGCTGTACCACAAGCTCTATAGAGACAGGGCCAAATCTGTCTTAGTCATCCAGGGAGGTACTCAGTAAATGGGGCTTAAGTGAGTGAGTGGGGGAGCAGAGGTAGGGTGTAAGACATGCACCACTGGGCTGACTCTGCTGCGGGCAAGGTAACCTCCGCCTGGAATTCACCTCCCCCCCCAACCCCCCCCACCCCACCCCCGCTGGCTGCCACCTAGGCACAGCACAGGCATTGACTCTGATAAGCCCAAGCACACACCACCAGAAGCCCTTGGACACAGACATACAGGGGCTTCTGCTTCTGCCGTGCAAACATGTGATCCTACGGATGAGCGGAGACTGATGTTACCTGTCACCAACCACTTGAAAATTTTCATTCCAAAAGCAGATGACCTAGAAGACCCTCAACCATGAACTTCTTCCAGCAAAAAACACGCAACAAGGTCCCATCCAGGTTTCTGATCATCATTCCAGCCTGTGACTTCCTCTTCAAGCTGCACTCATCATTCACCAGGCTAATTTAACCATTAGGGGGTAAGAGATTGGCTCCAGGGAAAAGGACATCAAAATAAACCAAACAATTTTTATAAGATGCATGGAGAGCACCAAATTTCACTACTTCAGACTCGGTCTGACCCCTTACCTAGGATGAAAGGGCTTGAAACCCTCAACTTCTATGGAGATAAAATGCGGCTTGATTTGCAAAGCACTCCTGAAAACCGCATCACTAAGGTGCCTGCCCACTTTTCCACTTAGGTTCCTAATGGGCAAGTCCTGTTACAGGCAGGAGAGCCCCCACTACAACAATGCAGCCAGAACACTTGATGGGAAGGGAAGGGGAGGGGGCGGGAGGGGAGGGGAGGGGAGGGAAAAAAGAAAAAGAGCTCTCATGCATCTTCGAGGCAAACAATGCAAGCAACCCCCTAAAGTACGAACCACTGAAAAATATGAGGGATTCTGAGTCATTGCCAAGAAGAGGGTGAGCAACCTGGGCTTTGGAGAGCTCACAGCCCTGCTCCCGTCAAGATTAATATTGCTATCACTGATCAGATGTAGACCCAAACTAACAGCTTTACTTATCGGAGATTTAGATTTCTATTGCGTGATCTGAATAATGTCCCAGTAGATGTGATCGCAATGTGCAGTTCAACGAGACTGAAGAATTAAGTCATCCCGAGAACCTCTACTGAAACCTGAGAGAGAGACAGAAGGATGAGGAAGGAAAGACAACAGAACGGCTCGGGAGATTCTGGGCGGAAGAAATCTGTGGACCGCCCAGACAGATGTGTGAACAGCCATGCACACATCAGAGCAAATCCCTGCTTTGAACCCCTCCCTTTTAAAGGTGGACTGACAGGGGCGCCTGGGTGGCTCAGTTGGTTAAGCAACTGCCTTCGGCTCAGGTCATGATCCCGGAGTCCCAGGATCGAGTCCCTCATCGGGCTTCCTGCTCGGCAGGGAGTCTGCTTCTCCCTCTGACCCTCCTCCCTCTCATGCTGTCTCTCATTCTCGCTCTCAAATAAATAAAATAAAATAAAATAAAATAAAGGTGGACTGACAGAACTTCCCTGAGGCACGTCTTTCTCAGCGACAGTTTAGATCACAAGTTGTACTTTTGAAACAAACGTCGTTTTTCTCATGGGATCGTAGAAGTCTTGCAGAGTGTGAACCTCGGGTGATGGCCGCCAGCCCCTCTGTGTCCTGGAGGCGTCACCCTACCCAAGTAACTCACCCTCTCTGAACACCCGTTTCCTCATCCGTAAATCATAAAGTTCCAATGAAATGATACATATCAGTAATCGATACACAGTAGTTCTCTTTCCCCTGGCTCAACTCACATTTCTACAGAAACACAGGAAGACAGCATAAGGACCATCTGGCATGACCCCATGTCTGTCCAGCACCTGCATGCTGCGGCCTCGGGGATGAGGATCCTGTGTAATCACGGAATGGGCAGGCGGGCAGGTGGCTGGGAAATGATCGGCCTGGTCTGAGATACCACCAGGGCTCCTGGCGGGAGGGTCTCCTGCCAGAAGACAAAATAGCCTTCCCTCCCCTACACACAATCTCCAGAAATTTCTACCAAGTACATACAGAAATCAGTGGAAATACTATAGTGTTGCGAGGATACGGACTTGGCCTGAGCCCACGGCCACCACTCGTGGGCAGTCACATGGCAGTGAGGGGACAAATAACACCAACTCCGAGTTCGCGGGGCTAATGCAAACAAGTGATGGATGCGGCCTCCCGGAGGAAGGCCTGCATTCTAGCACATTCCACCTTCCTCCTCTTTCATGACATTTCCAGGGTTGCGCCAGTTTCACAAATGCTTGTCTGAAGCCGCATCGATTTTCCTGAGGATAACCTCCTCGGGCACCCACCCAAGCTCTCCCCTTGAGGAAGAGGCCTCCAGAGGCCACCGTGTGACCGGACTTGGGTGATACCCCGCTCTCAGTCTACTCTACTTAATTATTTAAGGAATGAGACATTGTTTCCTTTGTGGGCAACATTTTCAGAATATTTAAAATTCATGGGAGAAGCCAAGGAGTGGCTTTTTTTAGCTCCCTCCCTTAAAGCAAGTGATATGGCTTTCAATCAGACTGTGGGATTCCAATTCCAGTCTTCTAGAATATTCCAACCTTGGTGAGGCGTGCCTGCTTTTAGAAAAAAGATTGAGAGAAAACAAAACATTAAAAAAAAAAAAAAAAAAGAGGAAGTTCTGACAGAGCCAACCTCGATTAATCATCACTTTTGTTTCATGGGAGTCACTTTAAATTTAGCGGATCTGATTCTGTTGGTGCCAAAGTTAGGTAGAAGCCCAACCATCCCTCGAACGCACTGGGTGCGGGGGCATCCGGGGGCCCCCCTAAGAGAGAAAGCTGTGCTCAACCCCGGCCCAGGAGCCTCACCCAACTCCACAGGGTGGAAGGGAACCCAGGGCCACAGACCACATAGTGGGCGACGGAGGGCCCATGAGGCGGGCTCACTGCCCTGAATGAGACGTCGGGAGGAGCTAAGGCCATGACATGAGGAACCTACTTCCACCATCACAGAGGAATCAACTGAGGCCCCCAGACAGGCTTTACTTATCGGAGGGCCCACTCCCCAAGTCGGTATTTAGTCCTGGGTCTCCAGAAAGGCAGGCAGGTTTCCCAGGGCCCCTGTAGCCCAGAGCTTCGCCCCTGAGGACCCGCGGGGGGCCTTGCCTCAGAGACACTCTCCCTGAGGACCAAGAAAGCCCGGCAACACCCCAAGTTGGTTACTCCTCAGAACAAGAACATCGGGACAAAGTTCCTGCTGGCATCACAGGCCCCCCAGTTCTGTCACCTGCCCTGTGCACACCCCACCTGTGACAGGTGCTCGCAGGTTCCCTCAGACGCCCACAGAGTCAAACCCAGGCTCCCTGTGCCTCCTTCTCCCTCAGGTTCTAGCAGTTGAGTCCACACAGAGCGAGCCCCCCAACACCAAATGACAGCTGGTCACCTGCATGGAACCCACTCTCCCCTCCCCCACCCGCACCTCCCGACCCCCGCTCTCCCTCTCCAGCTAAATGCACCCCCAGGTCTTAACAGCAGTTCTCATCTCATTTGGGTCAGAGACTCCTTTGAAAACCTGATAAAAACTATGGGTATCTTGAGACGCCTGGGTGGCTCAGTGGGTTAAGTGTCTGTCTTCAGCTCAGGTCACGATCCCGGGGTCCTGGGATCGAGCCCCACGTCGGGCTCCCTGCTCATCAGGAAGTCTCCCTCTCTCTCTGCCTGCCACTCCTCCTGCTTATGCTCACTCTCTCTGACAAATAAATAAACTTTAAAGCCAAAAAACAAAAAACTATGGGTATCTCCCCAGAAAAGCACATGCATAGGATGCACCACGCAGTTTGGGGGAGCGATGTTCACAGACCCCTGAACTGCAAAGAGAAACCACTCTTTAAGACACCCTCCTTCAAACCACCCTCACAGAGTTGCGCGGGAGGTGCCTGACTGGCTCAGTCGGCGCAGCCTGTGACTCTTGAGCTCAGGGTTGTGAGTTCGAGCCGCACGTTGGAGGTAGAGATTAATTAAATATTACAAAAACAAAAACAAGACCAGAAAAAAGGCCACCCTCACAGAACGTGTCCAGACCCCTCCCGCTCTGCTGCCCTCCTCCAGACAGCCTTCCACACATCTAAATTTGGATGAACTCTGGGCCAGAATCAAATGTTCTAGCTGCACAGGGAAGCAGACCCATCGTCTCCTTCATTACAGCTATTACATGCTTCGACGAAGGTCTTCGACCTTTCCGTTGGCGTTTGGGACGGACACATAGCCAGGGCTGACTCACACGGAGCTCACCTTCAACTAGGAGGCCCCGAGTCTCTCACACGCTCGGGAAGAGCTGCCCCATCACCACACCCCAAGACATGAACACTTCCCACCCCTTCTTGGGAGAGCCGAGAGACCACACCTTCCTGATCTTCGGCTCCGCTCAGGCTCCAGGCTCTTCCCTGGCTGTCCACTCCTCCAGGGCCTCGCTGACACCTGTCCTGGGATCCGCAGACACCAGCAGCCCAGCCGGGGTGTTCCCTTCACCTTCACGCCTTCCCGAAACCAGGCCGGTCCCTGAGGCCTGCACACAGCTCTGCTCCTCTCCCCTCGCATGCAGGCAGAACACCAGGGGAGACAGACGATGGTGTCCTCGTGGCCCCAGCAGGTGGCTCTCACCATGCCCGCGGAGGCGAGGCCATCCCAGCCGTCTGCCTTCCGCCCGAGCTCACCAGCCTCCAAGGCATCTCCTGCCACCAATCAGGGGCTTCAGTTCTGGGCCCAGGTTCGCTCTCTACCTACCTCCTGTCACGGTCACCAAGCACCTGGATACCCCCCAATGCCCTGGACTCCGCTCCTTGTCCTCTGCTGCAATGCCTTCTTCCCTGCACCCCTTCAGTGGTGCTCTCCCGCGGCCATGCGCGGGAGCCCTCGTCTCCAGGAAAGCACCCCTCAGAATGTGACTTTCGGGTCCCTGGCTTCCTGCCCACATGGCCCATCCTTCTAGCCCGCTTGCTGATGTATTTCCCACCTCACAGACACCTCCAATCCACTAACCTACTCGCTCTCCACCAGCTACCTCCTGGCTTCCCTCTCGTCCTCCGTGGCCCCTACGCAGCCCATGGGTCCATCACTGCTGCCGATCTCTTGTGAATACCCGACCTCCCCAGCCTGGCGAAACTCCAGCCGGGTGCAGCCTGCCATCCTTCCCCCCCACCCCCAGGCCCACACCCAAGCCACTGGGCAACAGCACAAAACTGGGTGGACAAGTTTCACTCTAAATTCACGTTCTCTGACCTCAAACCGTCACTCTGCAGTGGCCCACAGGCTTGGGGTTCCCTAGCAGGCTTGCCACCCACTCCCAGAAAACCCACACCTTCTTCTGCTCAAACTTCCCACACCCTGCCCTCCACCCTGGCTCTCAGCTTGTGACCCTGCCCCATACTTCTTGGAGAAAACAGGAGCCACGACCAGATCTCATGCACCTTCCACCACACCCAGACCTGCCTGTATCTGCCCCTACTGGGGCCTCCCTCGCACGACAGGGTGCCTCCCTGCCCTCTCCAAGGGACAGCCCTTCCCCTGGTGCTGAACCCCACCTCTGTCATCCCCTGTGGGTCTTGGCTCCGCCGTCATCCACCTTTTCTCAGCAGCTTCCCCGTCTGCATCCATGGGCGCTGGGGTCTTCCTATCTTAAGCACATCTTCCCTTCGCCAGCCGCTTCTCGTGTGTTCTCGTCCTACTCTCCGCTCCCTCTCTGCTTCCCAGCCTCCCCTCATTGTCAACCACGTGGCCCGTGGTCCCACCTCACCACCGACCCAGCTCACGGGAGGGCCGCCGGGGGGGTGCCACTGCCGCCTGGTCGGAGGCCACTCCTCAGCAGTGCAACACGGCTGCCCAAGCCCTCCTCCTGAGACGCTTCTCCGGTGCCATGAGCCGAGCTCCTCCTTCCTCCCTGCCACTCCGCCCCCCTCTTCTTGGCTGGCTCCTCGTCCTGTACCGCCGTGGACGACCCCCAGCCCTCTCCTCCTCTGCCCCCCCGTCTCTCCATCCTGACCTTGCCCTATCTCCAGCCCGACTTCTGCGGAGCCCCACACGCATATACTTAACTGCCTTCTCCCCGCTCCACTCACCACCTCAAGCTTGACATGTGGATTCTTGACCTTGACGCCCCAGCCCCGCTCCTGACCTGCTCCGCCCCCAGGCTTTCCCACATCTACTGGGTGCTTATGCCAGAGACCAAAGCAGTGCTCCAATCCCCCCCCACCCCCCCCGCCCCTTAGCCCACATCTAGTCCCCGTGAAGTCCTGGCGAACCCATCTCCGGCCCCATGGAATCCGCCCACTCCGCTCCCTCTCCTCCGCGACCTTCTTAGCCTCGGACAGCACCTCGGACGGTCGCCCGGACCCAGGCACCTTGCCCCTGCTCCAGTTCTTGTCCCCTCTCTCTCCAGCTCCACAGACAGAGCACAGGGGTCATCTTCCTAAAACTTGAGGAGGAGTGTGTCACGTCCCTGGTGAAACCCTTCAATCCTACTGATCTCAATTTCTCAAACACTCCAGGCAGCTCCTTCCCACTCTTGGCTGTACAGATGCTCCTCCCTCCATCTGGAATGTTCCGTTCCCATTCTTCACACGAGGCAGCGGCTTCAACGTCTCCGAGCCGCGCGTTCTGAAGTCGGCCTCAGCCCTTGCTTTGTTCCCTCAGGGCACGGAGCCCAACCTGCAGGTCATTCCGTTTGTGACTCCATTTACAGTCAGGTGTAGGGGGGAGACAAGTGGAATCTGTCTCCTTCACTAAAATGTAAATGTCTGTTTGGAGTCCACCTTCCCCACTGGACTGTAAGCCTCAGGGGGCCACAGACACAGATGGTCTCTTGAAATTTTTTTAAATATTTTATTTATTTATTGGACAGAGAAAGACACAGCGAGAACAGGTACACAAGCAGGGGGAGTGGGAGAGGGAGAAGCAGGCTTCCCGCCGAGCAGGGAGCCTGATGCGGGGCTCGATCCCAGGACCCCGGGATCATGACCTGAGCTGAAGGCAGGCGCTTAACGACTGAGCCACCCAGGTGCCCCGGTCTCTTGAATTTCTTGAATGAGTGAATGAATATATGAATAATCAAATGAAAGGTTCTCTGACCAGCACCATAAATCCTTAGTCTGATGCCCAGAACGGGGAGAAACCTCTCATTTTGTCATCCACACTTACGCCTCCCCATGAAAATCACTGGTCGGCAGACGTGGGCGGGCTCTCCTGACCTTCCCCATCCACCAGCCAGGGACCACCCTGCACCCAGACCACCGGAGAGGCTTCGTGCTATGAGCAAGGCTGCAGAGGGCAAACTTCACGTTGTCAGGGCCGCCCGATGACAGGGAGACAACTCTGGCAGTCCTCGGGACTGGGAGCAAGGAGCTAAGGACCGAGGGCGGGGGGGGGGGGGGGTGCCCAAGAGGATCCAAGATGAGGGAAGGGACATCCCTGACCACATATTCCAAAAGGTTCCTCAGGGCTCACCGGCCAAACTCCACCCAACGCAGAAACGATGGCGATGACAATGACAAGGATGATAAACCTGGCCACCATGTATTGAGTACTTACGTGCGGGGCACGGTGCTAAATGCTTTATACACACCTCCCCTTGCTCAGTCACCTCGTTGTGCGTTTAACAGATGAAGAAAGTGATGTCAGAGAGAAAAAATGACTGGTTCAAGCACACGCAGCCGCGGGGCTGGGTTTGTACTTTACTTAACCATCCTCCTGGCCCCCCTGACGAGGGGGCCTTCCGTGACCAGGACAGGAGCCACTGGGTGAGACGGCCAGTTCTCTCTTCAGTCACTAGGAGGCGTCAGAGAGTTCTTCCTCAAACTGCAGAAGCTGAGATCAGCCTCGAAGCCAGCTCTATGGGAGCTCCTCTTCCAGCCCTTTGGAGCCTCCCAGAACAGGCTCCATTCCTCTTCCCCATGAGGACCTTCCCAGTCCCCTCCTTCCCCAGGGCAGCAGAAGTCAAAGCAATTCTCCTTCCCTCCATGTACTCGAACAACTGCATTAAAAGCTTTCCCAATTAAAGATCCCAGAAGGAGTCCTGTGCCCAGACAGCAGGGTCTGTGATATTCCTCACTAATTGGGTCCCTGTGGATACCCCCGACCCAATAATCCACAGACGAGAGTACCCCCTAGAGCCAGGGGACAAAGAACCTCAGCCGTCCTAACTTGTGACCTCCCCAGGGCAAGGGAAAAAGAAAGGGGCCTGCCGGAGCCCCTTCCTCAGCTGGGAGCTGGCTTCGATTCGGCTGGGAGACACCTTTTTACCGAGAGTTTCTTTTTTTTTTTTTTTTTTTTTTAAGATTTTCTTTATTTCACAGAGAGAAAGACAGCCAGAGAGGGAACACAAGCAGGGGGAGTGGGAGAGGGAGAAGCAGACTTCCCGCAGAGCAGGGAGCCCGATGTGGGGCTCGATCCCAGGACCCTGGGATCATGACCTGAGCCGAAGGCAGACGCTCAATGACTGAGCCACCCAGGCACCCCATTACCGAGAGTTTCTTAATGCACACCTCTCAGGCTAACCACCTTGGCTGGTAGCAATGCCATGGTCCCCAAGTCCCCAGAGCAATAATAACAGGACTATCAACCGGGCTTGTGAATAAAAATGGGGTTTTTTTCCTTAAAGCTCTCTAGTCGTTGACAAATGTCTAAATGCGTTCCCCATAAGCATATTTTTATTCTAACAAGCTAATTTGAAATATAATTTAAATAAATTCTCCCCGAACGATACCATATGACGAACAGCGCCCGGCGGCAGAACTGCTGGAAACTTCGTGGCGGTTTAGCGGAGGCTCCCAACCTGCCACTTCCCATGCGAGCGAGCACACCCCGCTCAGAAATGGGCCCAGGATGCCGGTGCTCACCTCCAAACCCAGAAACGCTGCACCATATCTAGAAATGCAGACACACTGGGGAAACAAAGTCTAACTCTCAAGATCTAGAAGAGCAGGACTTGGCGCCTGAGATTTCTAATATTCTGAAAAATGCTTTTTCTCTATTGTAAATCTGTTTTTGGACTGCTGTTCACGTTTGTTTGTTTTTAATATTGTTAAAAAAATTATCGAAGCCTAATTGACATACAGTGTCATAGGAGTTTCGTGTTCACTGCTTTTCTGAGAAAGGTGGAGTAAAGTTTTTCTTTTCCAGTGCTTCCTATCCCCACTCCATGGACCAAAGGGAAAAAGTCTTTTTCCAAAGGTTTTAGATGCCTATGCTGGCTAGGGTGACACATCACAGGATTTATCCAGGTTTTGTCTGTGTGTGTGTGTGTGTGTGTGTGTGTGTTTTAATTGCCTGACAACGAAAGCAGGGAATATAATGTCCTTCCCATATGTATGTCCCTGCCAACCCCACTGCCAAGGGAATTCTCTGAAGGAGGGGCTGTGGTACCCAGCAGTCAAAGGGCTTTGAAGCAGAAGAGGCGCTCAGGAGTGGGCACGGCCTCTTTCTGCTTGCAGAGAACCTTCTCGTCCAGGTCTGAAAGAAGAATCACTCTGCCCTGATATTTCCAAACAAGCAGAAACAATTTGAGCAGCTGGGTCCCAGTCCACCAACCACCCTTAGCAACAACGATGAATCCTTGATGTTCTTACCAAGATTCACTAAGGAGCAGTGACTCACCCAAAATTACACAGTCGCCGCAAATTACCCAATGTTAATTGTGATGCTGCTTTCTCTACCGTTTCTTTCCCCTGGTAATTCATTTAGAGCAACCGATTGCTTTAAGGAATTGTCAAAATGTCTTTTTTTTTTTTTTTTCCAAAAAACCCTGCCTTGTTCTAGAGAGCATTCAAACAAGTTTACAAAGATGTATAAAATGGGGCGCCTGGGTGGCTCAGTTGGTTAAGCGACTGCCTTCGGCTCAGGTCATGATCCCGGAGTCCTGGGATTGAGTCCCACATTGGGCTCCCTGCTCTGCGGGAGGCCTGCTTCTCCCTCTGACCCTATCCCCTCTCATGCTGTTTCTCTCTCTCTCTCTCTCTCAAATAAATAAATAAATAAAATCTTTAAAAAAAAAAAAACAAAGATGTATAAAATGTAGCAAAACGACAACTTAGAAGTAGGTGTGGATTTAAAGGCTGACGTATATTTAGAGTTACTGGCATGAAAAGATGTCCACTCAAGGTATTTTAAGTCGCAAAACTTATGTTACAAAACAGATGTAGGATGTGATTCCATTTTGTTAAAAATACATTTGTTCCAGGTAGACCTACATCTAGACACAGAGATGCAGATACACGGGAAGAAGTCTGCAAAGACAGACATCTGATTGCTGACGGAGGTCATCCCTGAGACGTGGGATGACAAGTAATTTTCACTTCCTTCTTTATGCTATTATGTTTTAGTATGAACATGTAGCATTTTTATAATTAGAAAAAAGCAAAGCTATTTTCATTTTGTTAAAAAGAAAAAAAAAGAAGTGGTAGATGAGCAAGAGTGAAGGCAAACAAGGGCAGGCACGTAAGATGGAGCAAGGAATAAAGGTGATGGATGAGGTCTGAAAATTTGCTACGCGTGACCACACATTTAACTCTAAGCTCCCCAGAAGCCACTACGGAAAAGAAAGTTAATGATTTACACAAATCACAACGTCCGCCTGACAAAAACAAACCACCTGCTCAGCTCTGAGTCCTCCTTCAAGGGACTGTGTGGGAGCAGTCAATGTGCCCTTGACTCGATCGTCAAACCCTCAAGGGTGAGGGGTTTCAGGGCTGTTTCCAACAAGAATGATGGCATCTCCCCAAAGTAAAAGTCAACCCAAAGAGTATTCACTCATTTCTATTCATTCATTCATTCATTCACTCATGCCATACATACCTGTTAGTGCCCCTCCCCACATTCCAAACACTGTTTTTTTCCAACTCCGGCGCAGAAGGTGAACACTAAGGGCTGCCTACATAATGAGGGTGATCCTTAATGCTAACACCCTCCTGGCGCTCCCTAAAGCATACTGGGGCATCTGTCCTACGTGCCCCAAATAGGCTGGCACTGTCTCTGACCGCCTTTGGATGACAACATTTTGCTTGAACTCACACACAAAGCTGGTACTTCTCTATGTGGCTTATCTCCGCTTTGAAAATACAAACTCCATAAGGGCAGGAAGTAGGTCTGCTCATCCTGCACCCCCAACAGACCCTCCAAATGCCTTACAGATGAACAGACAGAACCAACCTTAGGAAGTGAAGTTTCAAAATCCCAGGACAGGACCAAGAAAGACAAGTTCCCTCAATGTACCTGAGAGACAACATCTGTTTTAGTCAACACGAACCCCAGAGCAAAGCCCATACCTTGCAGGAGGAATGGAAACTTCGAGGGGAAGGAATGAACAGCACCAGAAAGCTATCCAGTATAGATTACCGAAAGAAGGCCCAAGGTGTCAGATAACCACGATCGTGCCCGCCGCACACTGCAACGTAATCTTTGGCTGGACAAAATAAATGAGTGTAAACTGAAGCCAAACAGAACCACAGCAGATCTTGTTTGTAAACACTGGCAAAATCGGCTGAAAGTCACAACAGCAGGCAAGCCGGCTTCTCTGTTACCTTTTGCGGGCAGGTAAAAAGATAATTTATAACCCCAATGCTCGGATGACAGCTGACAGCCCGAAAATTAACCCATAGTCTACCATAATAAAAGCTAAATGGCTCGCTTTAGCATTAAAAGAAAATTGCATCCAAATGTGACTTCTTTCTCTCTTGGCCCTTGCATCCCTCAATTAAGCAAGCCATATAAAAGGTAATCCAAAAATTATCACAACTTCTAGGTCAGCATCCAAGCAAGGCCACCCACCACAGTCAAGCACTGACTCAATCAAAAAATCCTGGGGCCCTACTAGGTGCCGGTCACTCTGACAGGTGTTGAGAGACGCTGGTGAAAAAGCTAAGGCTCTAACCTTGGGGGATGCTACTGGCGAAGACAGATTATAAATAGGTAAACAAAGCCCAGATGACGGCCGGTGCACCGCGGTGAGCACGTGCAGACAGAAAGGCGTGGCTATGTTAGCAAGCGATGGCGGTGCTCAGGAAAGACTCTGCAGGTGACCCTGATGTCGGAATTGGGAGCATGAGAAGGACGTAGGTATCTGCAGAGTATCTGCAAGAGCACCCCAAGCACAGGGAAGAGCAAGTTCAAAGATCCCCAGGCAGAGCAAGAACAGAAATGAGGCTCGCGTTAGCAGAAGGCAGTGAGGGACGGCCAGAGTGACAGGGAAGCTGGGGATGAGGCACAGGCCAGCCCCCTGTGGCTGAAGGGTGTTCAAGGAAGAGGGTGACGTGATCGGATCTGCGATTTTAAAAGCCAGTCACCTGGGCTCCTGTGTGGAGAACGGACTGGAGATACCCAGGGTGGAAGCTGGGGGACCTGTTAGGACGCTGGTCCAGGAAGGAGGCAGCGGTGGCCAGGACCAGAGTGGGAGCTATGATCGTGAGGACAGGTGGACACCAGATAATATTCTGGCGGTGGAACCATGAGACCCACTGATAGCGTGGATGTGGAGGGCGAGGGAGAGGAGAAGCAAGGACCACTCTTGGCAAGTGGGTGGACAGTGGGGCCACGGACTGGGATGGCTAAGATGAAGGAAGGAGAGAGCTGGAAGGGGTATCAAGAGCTCCATTCAGGGACTAGAGTTGGAAGCCCCCAGAAGGGCTGTGTTGGAAATAAAAACATGGGAGTCACCAGCAGGGGTGGATAACATTATAGGAAGAGAGTGTTGAGGGCACAAAGGAAGCCGGTCCAGTCCCTACGTAGCCCCATCATCCAGAGGTCAGAGGAGCAAGAGTGGGGAGACTGAAGAGGAACCATCAGGAAGGGGAACAGAAAACCAGGGGAGTGTGGTGGCCAGAAGCTGGAGGGCGGTGGGAGCATGGGGGGTGAGGGAGTTGTTCCAGGGAGGAGGGCGTGGCCACTGGTGAGGAACACGGCCAAGGGGCTAACACAAGGACAGAGATCTGGCAGCACTCTGGTTACCAGGGACCCGCAGTTGGGGTGGGTCTGCAGAGCGTGGAGGGTAAGGAATGGTAGAAGAAGAAAGCCAATGGAGAGAGTGGGTTTGGGACATATCTTCTGAGATGTTTTCAGGTGAAGGGGAGCAAAGAAGCAAGAGAGAGAAGATGACAGAAGCGAAAGCTACGCTCTCCAATATGGCAGCCACTACCCACATGTGGCTATTTCAATTTCAATTAAATTAAAAATTCAGGTCCTCGGTCACACTAGACACATGCAGCTGGGGACAGCTGTCCTGGGCCACGCAGACACAGCACATTCCCATCAGTGTGAAAAGGTCTACTGGACAGCACTGAACCAAAGCCTGCGTGTATACGGATAAGACAGACCCTGGAGGGAGGTGGCCTGACAAGGCGAGAGGGGACGGGATGGACAGTCCTGGGTGGGGGACCAGAGAAGGGCCTGGCCAGCCGCTGAGACAGGTGGCAAGGAAGCCACCAGGGCAGCCGCCCGCAGGACTGCAGGCGGCAGGGACATGAGGCTTTCCTTGGTCTGCAGCTCCTGGCTTCACTTGTCAGTGAACATGTGTGTGGGGAAAGGAGACAGGGCTGAGGAGAGAAGGTAGGAAACAGAGGCCTCGGACAGAGAAAACACAAACTTACTGGGGAAACCACACGCTTAAATGCAAAACACTTCACAGAAGAGAAGCAGAAACAGTAAATGTCTGAAAGAGGAAAAGCATCTTAAGTGAGGAAGAAGTAAACTCAGATTTTTTTTCCCCCATAATTCTTGGCCACATCTGCACAGTCGAGCCGTAGCAGGGCCATAGGACCACAGGGAGGTTCTCTACTGACTGCCCTTTTGCCCCCCCCACCCCCACCCCATCCTACTCAACTCTCGGAAAGGATGACATTGGTTCTATTTTCGGTGAAAATGGCTCCCTCCACCCTCCTCTGTCTGAACTGCTTATCCAGCCTTAGCTCCATCTCAATTTACAGCCATGGTTTGCAGGCTCACACACATTACAGAAGAAGTGGATAGATCGAAACTGACAGAAGTAGGCAGGAGTTACAAACCAGCCCTCACCTGCAAGAAGTGAGTTAAGACATGTACTGAATGATGTTCAAAGTCCAGGAAAGCCGTGTTCCACTTCAACACGATCCCCAAGATACTCCTCCCTGTTGCTCCACAAACAAAAATTACCTCCTGACATTTTCTTTAAGCTTTCATGAGTAAACATTTTCATTTCCACAGAACTATTTGATCTCAACCAGAGTTTCAATATTTGTTTCTGATCACGCAAGTGTGTTGAGTTGGTTTTGTGCGTGCTGCCTGAGGGGGGGAGGGACAGAGAGAGTTAAAATTACCAGATCCCTTTTATCTTCCATCTTGAGACCTACATTTGCCAACTCCTTTTCCCCACTGTACATCTTTTTTTTTTTTTTAAAGTATGAAATCTGAGAACCTCAAAGATTCCCGCTGCACAAAGAGCAGCCCTTTCATAGTCTACCAAGAGATCACTGGAAATGTTACAGAAAACCTGCTTCCCCACCAGTGCCCCTCTGGCATAATCACCCCCAGTTTCTCCATGTGTGGAATCTGGATTGGCACCGATGTCTTGAGCAAATCTCTTGGCCCCTTTCTCTCCCCTCTGTCCTGTTCATGCAGTTCTGGAGCCCTCCCACTTCCCTTCATTGAAATTCCTCTCCTCCTGCCTCTGGTTCCTCCCAACACCTTGCGGACCCCACAGATAACGTTCACTGGGTAAGAGGACTCCAGAAACTTACCTGGAGTGAGGTGCCACAGAGCCACTGACCAGTGGGAGCTGATCAGGCCACCAGGACAGTCTCGCCCCTTTCCACTCCTCCCCAACCCCATACAGAAAAGCACCATCTCTAAACCCAGCCAGCAGAAGTCTTAGGGTCATAAGAAGGACTGTTTGAAGGGCGCTAAGCACAACAACAGGGGACACAGAGATTCAGGAACTCTGGTTCGCTGACCCACACCCCCACACCCCCGTGGTCGCTGTCAGGCTGTGGCTTCCCCTCTGCGGATGCACGAAATGTCCTTCTACAAACACTCATCAGCTGCCCAACCTGGGGACAGTCACCGAACCACTTAAGGCATCAGTTTCCTCGTCTGTAAAATGGGCATAATAACTGTTCCCGGAATAAGGAGGACGCACCTCACCATGTGCTCCCGGGTGAGCAGATGTAAGGAGTTAATCGTGTTAGCACAGCGGCTCACTGACTCACAGCGCCTACTGCTCACAGAGACGCCAAGGAGAAATCAGTCCTGCTTTTTAAATTACTTTATACACTCACAAGCATTAGTCACTTGGACAGAGTATTTCAACTTTTCCCCCGAGCATCTTACTCCGTTGTATCCAAGACTGGAGCCTCACCCCGGCTCCTTCCAGACTTCATCACCCTCATCCGTCTCAAAGCAGTCAAAGTCCACTATTCCTACCTCGGGGCGGGGCTGTAAAATGGGCATAATAACTGTTCCCG
>NC_058411.1:139835825-139969660 GCF_002201575.2 Neomonachus schauinslandi
GCTGGACCGAGAGTCGCGCTCGCAGCTGGAGGGACTTTGGGGCCACCCTACGATTGCGGAGGAGGGAACTGAGGCCCCCGCGGGGGAAGTGAGTTGCCCAAGGTCACATTTTCAGCCCGGAGCTCAGGTCTCCAGACTCTGAGATGGGCACGGTCATGCCCCTCCTTGAAGCCCACCTTCAGTTCTTGCCCATTGCCGGGCTTGGTGGCTCAGGGTAGCCGCCGCCATGAAATTCCGGGAAGCCAATGTGGCAGGAAGGATCCTGCACCTGCAGCAGGTGTTCTGGGCTCTTCCCCCGGTAAAGATGGGGCTGGGCTCCCAATTAGCGTAATAGCTTTTAAGGAGGCTTAATTAAGCTTGCTTTTATTCTTAGAGCAAGGGAAATTGAGATGGCAAAAAGAGGAACTTAAAGAAGAGCAGTCCCTGAATCCCCTGTCCACACATCATGTTGATTCCCTACCAAAGGCTGGCACTAAGACTAAGCTAACCTTCTGCCCCTGAGGGCCTCCCACCAGATCATCTTCTGCTGAGAACACACTGCCCACATAAACCTGCCATTTCAGGACAGTTAAAAAAAAAAAAAAAGTAAAGGAACAAGCGTATGAAGTAGGGCCACCATCTCAAACCTACCCTCATCTCTTCTGGGACCACAAGTTTACCGGCTAACCACCAAGGTCTTCTCAGGGGGCACCCATCCCCTGTACTTCACACTGTGGTCAGTAATTTTCTCAGTTACAAATCTGATCATGTCAGTCTTCTTAAAATCCTTCAGTGGCTTCCTTCTCACTGTCCTTAGGATAAAGACCAAGATACTAAACATGCCTCAAGCCCCTACCCCATGGCGCCTCCACTGCCCTCTCCAGCTTTTTCTTTCTCCTTCTCCTCTTCCTGCCCTTAGCTAACTGACCATCCCCCTTTCAGCCCCAGGACCTTTGCACATGCTACTCTCCCCCTCTGGGAAGATTTTCTCCTCTCCTGTCTCTGTCACCCCTAGTCAATTCCTACTCATTCTTCATATCTCAGTTAAACTGTCACTTCCTTGTGGAACCTTTATTAATGCCCTAGACAAACTGCGAACTCCCATACTCCCATATTGCACTTATTATTTGCAGTATAAATTTGTGAAATTACTAGTTTAATATCTGTCTCCCAGGCACATTTGGAAACTCCGTGAAGCCATGTCTTTTTGTTCATCATTGTATCTCCAGTGCCTAAAGCTGTGCCTGAAAGTCCTCCATAAATACCTGTTGAATGAATGAATTAGCATAGGCCAGGCCACACACACACAAAATTCGCCAGGGTCTGTAAGCACAAGTGAGTCTGTTCAGAGCCAGGACTGGTATTTGGTCCTGGAGGAGACATAACTATCACCAGCTGGGTTCCAAAGACCAGGGGTGGGGGTGAGGGCTCTCCTCAGCAGTGTCGAAGGCAGAAGTCAGCGTTGGGGAATAATGACAGAGGCCAGCTCAGCTGGAGTGGGGGTATCAGAACACAGATTTCATGATGCAGCAGGCTGAGCCGTCTCCCAAATTGTGAACAAGAATATCTTTTTGTTCCACTGATGGGAAGGGCACACCCACTTACCTTGGGAGGATGCAGTGAGGGGAAACAGGAGGAGCTCGTGAATCACCGAATGTGGGAAGCAGGGCGGTGCTGGAGGTGTGAGCCCACGGAAGGCTCGACGTTCCAGGGGTAAAGTGGCTGTCCCCCTGGACAAAGGCCCTCCCTACAGGGTGAGGGTAAAAAGGAAAAGCATGGACCAGACAAGGTTTGGAAACAGATGCCCCTCGTTTGCACCAACTTTGGAGGACCTGTGGGGAGTGGCTTCCCTCCTCTCCTTCAACCCCAACTCCAGGCCCAGATGGGGTGCTGCGTCTCGGGAGCCTTCCCAGACAAGCCAGAGCCTGCGGCAGCCTTCATCACAATGGGATCTGCCTGCGAGTGGGGCCACTCAACGTCCCTCTCCGTGCCTCCCACTGCATCAAAACCAGTCGTCACCTCTTTTGTGTGAAAGATCTCCCAGCGACTTGCTCTGTGGCCCAGTTGTCAAGGAAAAGGATGGGCCGAGTGTCCTCTTTCAAGAGGCCTGAGGGAAGGGGAGAGAGATGCTGTGCTGGCCGGAGGCTGGCGCAGGGACAGGAGACTCGAGGATCCTTGTAGGCTGAGCAACAGGGGCCAGTGGGGGGCACCAGACCAAAGACGGGGGTGGGGAGAGCACAGGGTTCAGCCCCAGGCAGAGGCGTGAGCCTCGGGGAGGAGAAACCTGACAGAGAGGGTGGGGTTACATCCTTCTCCAGGAAGCAAGGGCACCTACTGGACGTGCTCCAGCGAGAGCAGGTGCGGGGAAAGCCAACTCTGAAACATCAGCCTTGGGAAGATCAAAGGGGATGTTTGGCTAGATCCAGAGTTGGAAGCGGGTGGGGCAGAGATACCCCCAGAATTCTGGGAAGTCAGACCTTGACTGGCACAAACTCAGGCACTTGGAATTCCTGCCATTCTGTGTGGGTAGGAGAGCCTTCCAGAATTGGATCGCCAGGAACGGACAATCAGCCGAGGAACGTTTTGCACTCTGACCAGGGCAGATCAGTCAACGGTGGGGGGCTCACCAGAGAGCTGCAGGTGCAGAGAGCTGAGGAACCGAGGAAACAGGGAGCAGCTTCCCGTGAACCCCCTCCACTGCATGGCCTGCGAACCCCGCACCCCCGCAGCTGCCTTGGCTAAGGAAAGTGCTAGAAAAAAACACAAGGATGGGGACACAGGAGCCACTGAAAGAGCTCCCAATGGCCAAAGCTGGAACACTTTGAGCATTAAGAGAAATGACACTGATTAGTAGGATTATGATGCAAAATAAGAAACAAATATACATCAGCCCATACTTAAATAAATTATTAAGGGGGCACCAGGGTGGCTCAGTCAGGTAAGCGTCTGCCTTCAGCTCAGGTCATGATTCCGGGGTCCTGGGATCGAGCCCCAAGTCAGGCTCCCTGCTCAGCGAGGAGTCTGCTTCTCCCTCTCCCTCTCCTTCTGTGCTCTCTCTCTTTCAAATAAATAAATAAAATCTTTTAAAAAATAAGTAAGTGGAGAAGAGGCAAATCTTCCCTACAGAAGATTTCCAAATGAGATGTGTAGATACTCTGCACTCCAGGAGGTAGAGTGTGACATGCCCCACCCCCCCCTCTCTTGAGAGTAGGTCTTAGTGTCTTAGTGATTTGCCTCGAAAGAACAGAGTACAGACAGGGAAAAATGGTAACTTCACAGAGGAGGAACCCAGCAGACCCTATCTTGACCAAGTGATCAAGTTTGACATCACCAGTGATGAGCCATGTTGGTATCTCGTGCCCTCTGATGGGGTGTGACAAGACGTGCACTTCACCTGCGTGACGTTTTTTTCCCCCTAAACCCATAACCCCCGTCGAATCATGAGAAACACACGAGACAAATCCACATTCAGGAACATTCTACAAAATACCTAACTAGGACTCCTCCGTCAAGGTCACGAAAAAGAAGGAAAGACCAAGAAACCGTCACAGACCGGAGGAGACCCAGGAGACGTGATGACTGAATGCATCCAAGATCCTGGACTCGGTCCTGGAAGAGAAAGAAGGAAACCTGGTGAGATCCGAAGAAAGTCTGGAGTTCAGTGACTAGCAACGCACTAGCGAGGGTTCCCTGGGCCGCACGTCCTGTGATGGTGGGGGGAGCCCGGCGAGGGGTGTGCAAGAGCTCTAGGTGTTATCTTTACCACTTCTCTGTAAATTGAAAATTGGTCCGAAATAAAAAGTTAATTGAAAAAGAAAGCAGCCCTGGGGGTCTCCTGTATGCCAAATCCTGCACGCCCTCTCGCCATTGGCCACGGCGGGAAGGTGAGTGTGCGGGGCTCTGAGCTGGTACTCCATCTGGTGATACCGGGGGCTTGACGTGGGCGCAAGACTTCCAAAGCCAGCCACCTGTCTCCATGCTTTTCCATGCAACTCGCAGTGAGAAATACATCTGACACCGCAACCCAGGCCCGCTTCAACATTCTCCACAGATACCCATCTTATAAAATGGAAACAAAAGTTTTATATATATATATATATGAAAGTTATACAGAACAATTCTTGTGCTCTCACCCGCAAAGCATTTAACATTGCCCCTTCTGTTCTATTTTTAAAAGCAGTACTGCCCAAAACCCACTCCATTGATTTTGAAACCTGTAATCTATATATATTTTTCTCTCAACAGCAAGATTAGGCTTACCGTGTACATGGATGATGTTATTATTAGTGTGTTCAGATTTCTGATACTGCTGATCCAGGGACTTTAAACATTTTTTCTTCTGACCCTACAAGGTCAGTTCTTGACAAAGGCAACAAATGTTTCATGAAAGCCCTTAATTAAATGGAGAACTACCAGGTGCTATGCAGCTACTAGATGATATCTGTGAAGACCATATAGTAACATAGAAGAATACTTATTCTTTCAGCAAATACTGATCACCTACTGGGTGTCTGATGCTATGCTGGCCATGAGGGATAAAGTGCTCAGCCGAAGAGACACAATCCTTCCATCCCAGAATTATAAAATTGGGTGAAAAATATGAGTCAAATAATCATACAATATATAAACTGTGATCTGTGTGAATAGAAGAGTTCTCATTTGAGAAGGGTGGGCAGGAACGGCTTCTGAAGAGGGGCCGGCTGGGGATGGTGTGGAGCCAGAGGTCCCTCCCGGGCGGAGGGGACGACGAGGCCTGAGCTGGGGCAGAGGTGGGAAGTTCGGAGGAGATGGAAAGTCAGGGTGGTTCGAATGTGGTTAAGTTTCATGAGGCACAAAACGAGGTGGGAGAGGGATCCAGGGGCCTGAGGCCTGGCTCAGGATCTGGGATTTGTCCAATGCACTGGTGGGGTGGGGTGGGGGGGAGATCATTTACCTTTTTCAAAGATCAGTCTGGTTACCGGGAAGAGAGGTTAAGAAGGGGGCAGGAGTAAAGACATGGAGACTGGTTAAGAAGCTCCGCTGAAGCCCAGACAAAAGATAAGGGCGGAGCTGAAGGAAGGTGGATTACTGATCAGACATGTATCTGGGGGTAGACTCCACAGGACCAGGTAAGGGACCGAGGGTGTGTTTTGATATGAAGTTTAGTCCGGACAGCAATCTAGGTTTCCATTCTCACTGTGTCGGGACTCTGGTTAGGTAAGAACTATTAGTGTGTGTGGCCAAGGCCTGGACGTACAGAACATGAAAAGTCTGGCTCACGGGACAGCAGAAGGAATATGGGGGAAAAGCACCAACACCAGAGTCAGACAGAGCTGGGCCTCGCGCTGGCTGTGCCGTGGACCATCTCGGTGACAGTGAGCAAGTTTCCAACCTCTCTGTTCACTCACCTGCAAGGCAGGAAGACCTCACTGGACCATTAGCTTGCTCCCTGTGGTCTTCCCAAGAAAGTCTTTCGAAAGCTTAAATGAGATAATACATGGAAAATGCTTAGCTCAGTCCCTGGAGCAGTACCTTCTTAATACATTATAAGTACCGTTATTATTACTGGCTTTCATGGTGGAACCAGGGTGAAATTTTCATTCTTTATTGTAACTGAATGAATACTGACCTAATGCTATTTATATAGCCAACATATTACAATTTAGTAGAGTCGGCTTGAGGATTCTGAGAATGTACGAAACAGCTCACACACTTCCCGCCTGGGAACGCTTTGCAAACTCTCCGTGGTGTCAAGATTCCTCTGCAGGACACCCGAGGGTCCGAGAAGATGAGGGACCGGCTCCTTAAGATGACACCAGAGGGCTACAGGACCGCCAGCACCAGTTCCTTCTGTTTCCAATCTAGCCGAGGACCTGCTCTTAGGAAGGCCCTCTGTCACACCCAGGGTTCTCCTAAGTCTGTCTGTCCTCTGCTCCTGCGGCAATTCTGAAAGCATTCATTAATTCATTTAACCTTAACTGAGCACCTTTTCCAAACAACCTAATACGCAAAGTGTAACTGCGGTACGAACAAAGTTCCATGAGATACTGACTTTGCCTGGCTGAGGCTTCAAAAGGGGGACATCCCAGCTGGATCGTGAAGGATGTATGGGCGAGAAAGCTGATTCCTGCAAATAGACCGGCACCAGGGCGTGACTCACACGGGGAACGATAGCAACGTGCACGTGGTTGGCTCAGTAATGTGTGGTAGGAAGTGGCCAGGCATGAGAGGTAAGGTGGGGCTGCACCGAACCATCTCGGGGACACATGAAGGAGTTTGGGCTTGATTCTGAGGGCCACAGGGAGTGAGTACAAGTTTTGAAGCATGATCAGATTCGCATCTTAGATCCTCTGGCAGCCAGAGGGAGAATGGCCTAGAGAGGGCAGAATTTTGTTAGGACAGGTTTCAGCCAAGGCTGGGAAGGGAGAAGAGGCGTCTTGATCAGCCTCCAGTAAGGGATGGGAGCCTGAAATAAGAGGGGGGACCAGGGAGTTCTGTGGCACTGGAAAGCTACAGCTTCTGAGCGGAGGAGTCAGTCATCCAGCAGTCCAACAAGCTTGAGGAGAGGCCAGACCTCCCTGGCTGTCTCCCAGCAGAGGTCAGCTATGACAGGCAAAACTGGAAATGAGCAGATGAGCAGCCCAGCCAACTGCGGGCACCCCGGGGCTGTCTGGGTTCTGCTGTTGAGCTGCCCTGAGCTAGCACCCTATCACCTTTACTGTGCCTTTGGGATGATTCAGCAGGTGAGTCTCCCCGTAAGACAGTGATCTTTGAGGGCAGGGTCCCTCCCTTGGTCTTCCTTGCTGGGCTCTGTTCTTAGATAGGCTTTCTTCCCAGGACTGGTCCCACATTCACATGTAGCAAGAAAAGAGTAAATTCCCTAATGATTCAAACCGTAGTCCTACAATTGAGCTGCACAGTGTCTGACTGGCGTGCCTGGGGGCTTGGGCCCATCCCTGAGCCCATCCCTGATGGGCTTAGTCGGGGTCACAGGCAGCCCCGAGTGAGGTGCGGAGGCAGCTTCTCACAGAGGACCGTGGAGTGGGATCAGGACTGGAGCAGACACCCAGAGGAAAATCAAGGGTTGGGACAATCAAAGTAAACAGATGTGGGGGATCAGCCAAAGATAATAGATGCCCCCCATGAACACACAGCTATATTTGTTTCCCAGTGCCACGCACAGAGTAGATGGATGAATTGATAGATGAAAGTCAAAGATATGATAGAATCATTCCAAGTTAAGCTATTCCTGGAGAAGAACTTGAAAGACCCAGTCTGGGGAGCTGGAGAATGCACAATTCTGAGACCCCCCCAAGACAGAAAGAGTGGAAAGACATGCTGTAAACCAGTGGTTCTCAACCTTGGCTGAAGATTGAAATCACCTAGAGAGCCTTGACAAAATGCCAACGCCGGCGCCCTACCTCCAGAGAGGATGACTTAATTGGCCTAGGTGGTGCCCAGGCCTCCGTCATCCCATAAACTCCCCAAGCAATCCCACTGTGCAGCCAGGGGTGTGAACCACTGTCTAAGCCTCGTGATGCCCAAAGAGCGGTACACGCAGAGACCCAGGAGTTCTGGAACTGGGAAGGAGGAAAAGGACATATCCTAGCTCATTGGCTCGGCTTTCCTGAGACTTAGGGCTCCGGAGGGGAACTAAGAAACCCAAGAAAAACTGTGGGGCCAAGGAAGTGCAGGGCCTCCTCTGAGCACAGGGCAGAAGGAATTAATCCTAAAGCCTGCTCGCTGTCTCTGAGGGCAGCAGTCCCGGAACAGAGAGGCGCCTGTTTGTGCATCTAGAACAGCTCGGATGGGGCAGATTCACACAGGTTGAGGTGGGACTCCAGAGCCATGTCTGAGGCGGGCTCAACAGGACTGAGGATGAGTTAAGAAGGTTTCTAGCTGGAGACACCCTGTAGATGGTGATGCCTCTCCGGGGTACAGGGAAGCCCGGAGGGAGGCGGGCAGCCACAGAACAGAGAGGAGAGGTGGTGGGTGCAATTTTGGACCTGCTGAGATGCAGGATACCGAGGGACGAGCAAGAGGAGATGTTCAGTGGGCAGTCAGAGACGGCAGGTATGAAGTGTGGAAGGGGGACTCAGGGCCATCCCCAAGACAGGACTCTAAGAGGAGCACACATAGGCTGATGGAGCAGAGGTGGGGCTGGGGAAGGCATAGGCTGAATCACCAAGGGAGGGAGGGGAGCCTGGAGGATGGAAGAGTGGCCCTCAGCACCCAGGGGGCCCCTGTTCTAGATGCGAATCAACCCCCTTCAGCTTAATTTAGCTGCATCAAATCCCTTAAATTTAAAAAAACCAGAAGCAACTCTTTACTAGAAAAAGGAAGAACTAAACGAAAACAAACAAAAAGCAAATCCTACAAAATAGAAACGAGTGGGTCTTCAATTCATTTCAATGTAGCAAACAGTCACCGAACACCTACTACGTGCCAGACCAGCCACAGATGGCTCGGCTGGCCTGGGGAGCCTGTCAGACACACAGCCCCGCTGCTCGTCCCTTCCCCAGCGCCATCTGCGAGGCCACAGTGACTCTAGTTCCTAGCGTCTCCGCGTCCCATAAAGCTTAGCTCATCCACCAGTCGTCCTCAGTGAGGCCCCCCCTGCAAATCTGGGGTCCTCGTGGTAAGTAACACCTTTCCTGAAAGCCTCCTGTTTCCCATGGCTGCCCAGTGGGTTTGGGCTCTGAGTTCCACAAAGCCCTTGCCTGTGCTGGGCTCCAGTACGAGTTGGCTTCCGCTCCGAGACCCACCTCCAGCTCTTTCCCACGCTGCGCAGGGCAGAGATGCACGATCCCGCAGTTGGTCCAGAAAGGAGTACTGCTTTTCTGGAAATCTCTAACCATCTCTCCAACAGCTGGCCCCCAGATATAAGAAAATCCCTTCAAATCAAGACAGTACCTCTCTACTCCGTTGAAGCAAGAGGCCACCCGGCCAAGGAGACTTCCCCATCATCGTTCCCTTTCATTGCCCAGCAAACACTTCCCGGACCCAGGCTGGTGGGTGGTATGCGGGCTGCCTCCACGACAGAGCCTCCCCTTTAGAAATTCCATTTCTATTCTGCGCGAACTCTTTCACTTGCAACTGTTTCCCAGTCTCCTTCAAAACCAACACAAAAGCTGCCTGAGTGGTTTTCTTTACTGAAGTATCCCTTTAAATTCACGTGCTTCTTTGCTGGTTTATCACTTTGGAAACGTCCTCTCCGGTTGTTTCTTGGGTATATCGTCTCCTGAGCAAGTTGGTTTTTTTTTTTTTCCTAATTGTGGCAAAATATATGTCACATAAAATTTACCATTTTAATCATTTCTAAGTGTACAGTTTCAGTGAAATTAAGCACATTCACAGTGTCACGAGAAACTATCACCACTATCCGTCTCCAGAACTTTTTCATTATTCGAAATCCAAACAGTTTTTCAATGCCCAGAGGGTAGGGACATGCTTAATTTAATTTTTATTCCCTGTTCTACACATAATATGTGCTCTATAAATACTCTTGGCTAACTAACGCAGACAAGAGGTTTAATATAAAAGACAGCAAACAGGCACCAAGAGCTCATCAAACCACATCTTCCAAAATTACTTCTTACTAAAGCAAGCGGGGGAAGACTGACCCCCAGAGAGGGAGAAAATCTAGAAACTTATTCTAGATGGGGCCTGACATCAGGCTATGCGCTGGCCCTGGCCGGAGGGGCTGGGTGTCCAAGACCCCCGAAGAAGATGAGGATGAGGAGGACGAGGAGGCCCTTGTTCTCTCTTCTGAGAGAATGTGAGACCCTTGTGGCCAAAGATAAACCGACGGCAAACAAAATCACTTGGAGTCATGGACCAAGCCCATTACTCCTGAGTAGGATCCGTTGAACAACTAGAGAAATATTTCCCCAAACTTGCCTCATCACACAGATCTCTCAGAACATTCATTAAACAGATCGAATCAGTACATCCTGGGGGTGGGGTATGGGAATCTGCATATTTAATAAGTACCTGCAGTGATTCTTATGAAAGACAAATTTGGGAAATAATGAACTAGAATGTTCCACCAGCAAGGTGGGGCCAACCTAGCCACCTGGGGCTGTGAAGATAAAGGCTCCCAGCCAGACTCACTTTATGCTCCCAAGAGCTACTCAGACCAGTGAGCTGCTTTCCCAAGTCCTCCCCGGCCTCCTGGGCCCCAAGACTCCCTTGGGCCTGCTGCCTCTGCACACTTGGCCCTTCCTCTTCCAACACCCTGAATGCAGGGCCCATATATTGCCTCTCATTTCTTCCTCTGTGCCGAAGGCCTTGGATGATCCCAAGTTCTGGCAGCCCATCCCCCTGGCTTGGTTCCCCATAGTTGAGGGATGACAATGAGATATAGTCCTAATTTAGAACAAAAGAGCCAGGTAGTCATGGCCAGGTATTAATTAGGGAATGACTACAGATAACGGGTGACATCATGCTCTACCTTTAGAGCCAGCTGGGTCATTACATGGAAATAAGTCTGGAAGCTTATATCTACCAAATCCTGAGGTCAGTGTTTACAGAGAGAGACACTGGACACCAACCATATCATCACAGCTGAAATTTCACCTGGGGGCCCTTCTGATGCAAGCCAGCCGAAGGAAGCCCGAAGCCCGGGAGGGGGGCTGACTCACGTTCAGGTTGCTCTAGCAGGGGCCCCCGGGGCCTACGAGCGCTGCAGAGACGGGACCCCCCCTCCCCAACAAGCACTCCAGGGTACAATGGGTCAGAGTGGGTTATGGCAAAACAGGTTAGAAATTCAGAAGTGTCTTCCTTTTAATAAAGCCACGAAGGGCTTTGTTTTCATGAAAACACATTAGAGAAAGGACAACAAAACTTCTGAAACAGCTCCGTGTTGATCTTCACTCCAGAGAGTTTACATAAAGCAGTGTTTCCGTGGGATGTCAGTAGGTGTTATGCAGCTGGGAAAGTTTCCATCCTCCATAGGTCTGGACGAAACTGAAATAGGTTTCTTTATTGGTCTCTCTCTCTCTCTTTAGAACCTGTGTCTGTATAGAAAGAAAACTCCAAGAAGTGAAAGCAATATACTATCTTTTCTAAATTAAATCAACTTATTGACAACAAAACCTTAAGTTTTCCAGAGGGGACATGTTTTGGGAAATGCTGAAACAAAGGATACTATCACCCAGAGCCAACCTGACTTATAAGAAATAAGCAGTTGCTACTGTGTTTGCTCTCGGGTGAAAACCAACTCCCTCTCATGTGCCCTCCTCTGTAACCACAAAAATCACTCCTTAGGGTTAAGCAACAGAGCACGGTAGTTAGGTGAGCAGGCTGTCTGGATTCTGACCTGGCCCCCCCCCCGCCCCCCCCCCCCCCATTATTAGGCTCAGGTGTGTTCTCTAACCTCCGTAGGCCTCAAGTTTGTCATCTGTAGAATGGGCAGCATTGGCATCTGAGCTAGTTCTGTCCCGCCACAGAGGCATGGTCTCCTGAAGGAGGGGGTCCTCTCACCCACTTCTGGGCTTGACGATCCTGCAGATAAGCCAGTGGTCACTCTGCAAGGCACAGCACATTGGGAGGAGAGTACAATTGAGGGGTGAAGGAAGGGGATAAGAATTAACCGGAGACGGCCGTCATGCTAAAACTCAGAGCATCTGGGCGGCAATGCGGAGGTGTGGGATGAACGGAAATGTCACTAAAACGTGCAGAAAGAGGAACAGAAAAGAATCAAGTCAGATGAGTCACACAGAAATATGTACTTACGTGGGCCCACCAATGCGTTATAAACACAAAAAAGAAGGAGGGAGAGTAGAGGTGAGAAGAGGAAAGAGTCAAACCTCCAAATTTCTTTTTAGACGGCCTCAGCTGTAACTTGCGATGCCTCGAGTGCCCATCGCCCCTGTCTTAGGTGGCTGACGACCGATGAGGGCAGTCTGGGCGATGTGGGGAGGTGAGTGCTGCAGAGGAGTCCCCAGAGGGAGGAAGACGGTCATCCAGAACTGCATTCAGCAAAGATGGGGAGAAGTTAAGATACAGTAGCCCCCCCCACACACACACACCCACTATTCACTTTCTGGGGGTTTGCTTACCTGCAGTCAAGCCGAGGTCTGCAAGCAGATGATCCTGGTCCTGACGCATCCCCAGGTCACCAGCAGCCGAATGCGACGTCGCAGACACATGCCCTCGTCCCCCACCTCATGTCCTCTCCTCCTGTAGGCGCTTTCTCATCATCTCACATCCTCACGGGAAGAAGAAGAAATATCACAATAAGGTATTTTGACAGAGAGGCCACATTGACATAACTTTTGTTACAGTGCATTGTTATAATTGTTCTATTTTAGGACGAGTTATCATGTTTTCACCTCCTGCTGTGTTTAACTTATACATAGGTGTGCATGATCCTAGGTGTGCATGTGCAGGAAAACACATCGTCTGCATGGGGTGGGTACTCTCTGTGGATCCAGGCAACCGCTGGGGGGCTTGGAACGCGCCCCCCTCGGACAAGGAAGCATGGCTGCTATTCCAATAACCAAGAGGGAGAACGGAGACGCTCTTGTTGGTGAGTTCCAGCGCTGAAGTGGAGCCTCTCAAATTAGGATTTCAGTCAGCTCACTGGCATTTCAGGCCTGACATTCATCACCACACAGCGACGGGGGTCACAGAAGGCAAGGGGGTTCCTCAGAAACCCTCCAGAAAATATCTGAGCAGGAATGGAACTTTAAGAGCAATCTGCCCGATTTCAGTCATTCTCAGATGAAGAAACTTTAACTTCTTTAAGATCTCATTGTAGCTGAGAATGAACTTACCAGGTCAGTTCTGGGGAAGGCCGTTTGGTCTCTTTAAAACCACAAAGCAATGAATCAACTCTAAAAAGGATATTTGCGAGGCAAATTTAATTTTGAAATTTAAACACTGCCCTTTGATGATATTAAGGAACAACCTAGTTTTTTAGAGATGATAATGCATTGTAAATAAATTTTTTAAAAAGAGTCCTTATCAGAGATCCACACTGCAATAGCTATAATTTGCTTCAAAATAATCTAGGAGGTGTAGAGAAGACGACGGTCAGTGTATCAATGGAGTTGGATTGGCCACAAATTGCTAATTGTTGAAACTGGGGAGGCGGGTAAGTAAGTGGGGCCCACTATACTGTCCTACTTTTGTGTGTGCTTGGAATCTCCCATTAAAACCTCTACAAAGCAGGGGCGCCTGGCTGGCTCAGTTGGTAGAGCTTGAGACTCCTGATCTTGGGGTCATAAGTTTGAGCCCTACAATGGGTGATTAGTTAAAAAAAAATTTTTAATAAAAAAAAAAAACAAACTACAAAGCAGGGACATCTCATTACATAAAGAGGCCATCTAATGTAAGTCTGTAATTTTATTCATTCATTCACTCATTCAAAAATATAATTACATATAATATGTAAAATTATATATGTATAATTATGGCAGAATTCACATAACATGAAATTCACCGTCTTAACCATTTTCAAGTGAGCATTATGTCAATTACACCTCAATAAAAGACAAAGTGCACAACTCAGTGGCATTTTGTACATTCACAATGTCGTGCGACCATCACCACCATCTGGCTTCAGGATATTTCTCTCATCCCAAAAGGACACCCCGTACCCCGTTAAGCAGTCACTCCCCATTCCCTCTTACTCTTAGCCCCTGGCTACCACTAATCTGCTTTCTGTTTCTACAGATTTACCTATTCTGCATATTTTAAATAAATTTGGTGTGTATTTTTAAATTTAAATTTTATTTCTTTTTTATTACTAAAACATTCAACAGGGTTTAAAATTGAAAAAGTAGTGAAGGGTTTGCAGTGCAAAGCTTCCCTCCGACCTCTCTGCCCCCAGCACACAGTTCCCTTTCCAGAGGCATCCTGTTTCTTAACCACCCTTCCAGAGATTAAAACTTCCCTTCCCCCTGGCTTGCGCGAATGGTACCATCCTATACACACTGCTTTGCAGTTGGCCTTTTCCCCCTTAACTTACCCTGGGGTTCATTCAATGACAGAACAAAAAGAACTGCTTTTCCCACCTGCCTAGTATTCCGTGATGCCAGGCTGGAATTCATACCCTGTGATAAGTGTTTTCGGTTACGGAAATTAATAAAATGAGGTCCTTTCCCGAGCAGCTCCAAGTCTAAAAAGTACTTTCTTTTGAGAAAAGGGAAATAGAGACAAACTAGAGGCTCTTGCTTCAAGGCCACTCATCATCTCATCTATCTTCACAGCCAGGCACTTGGAAGGGAGAAGACAGCTAATCTGGAGGGTTCTGGAGAATCTCCAGGGACCTGCCAGGGGTTGCACCTTCCACCTTCTCCTCTACAACATAAGCGATCATGTCACCTGTGTCCTCCCTTCTTTCCTGATTAGGAAAGAAAGGAATTCTCGGGGAAATTTACAAGGGCATAGAGAGGATTTACCCAAAGTTGTTTGTAAGCATTTTTAATAGCTGCTTAAAACTACATTGCATTGAGGGGCGCCTGGGTGGCTCAGTCAATTAAGTGGTCGACTCTTGATTTCGGCTCAGGTCATGATCTCAGGGTCATGGGATCGAGCCCGTCAGGCATGGAGGCTGCTTGAGATTCTCCCTCTCCATCCCCCCCAGCCTGCTCTCATGCACACACACTCTCTCTCTCTCAAATAATAAATGACTTAAGTCTTTTTAAAAAACTGCATTACATGGATACACTGTAACCTACTAAATTATCTCTGTGTTCACTCCTGCATCTTAGAGATCCAGGAACCGAAGCCACAACAGATGTTTATTTTAAGGAGATAGAGAAACATCTAAATTCATACACCAAATAAGACAGGTAAGACAGTTGGAACCAAATATGTATCTATGAACATTATCTCTGTGAAACAGAAACCGTATTAATGAATAATCTCAGGGAGGATGCAGGGCTAGGAAGAGGAGAAGAGTAGCAGATGGCTAAGACTTCAGGGATTCCAACAATTACTGGATAGTAAAATTATAAGAAAAGTCCTGCAAATTAAACAGAGGAGCATTTATTTCAATAGACTAGGACCCTGCGACACGTGTTTGTCGGGCTGGAAGGAGCAGGCCGCGGGACGGAGGGAAGAGCATTCGTGGACAGCACATGGGTCGGCCCAACACCGTGGCTGAACCGCAGAAGCTCCAGCATCTGGGGGTGGTGGAAGCCACAGGAACAGACGCAGTTCCTGTGAAGCGCGTGGAGGATGAGAAGAGGTCAGGGGTAGAGCCCCGGGCATGGAGACCCCAGGGAGAGTAAGTGTCGAAGCTGCCGAGAGCTCTGAGCAAGACCTCCTCAACAACCCCACCCCAGAAACCCTTCCTGCCTGACCTTGGGGGTGGCCAGAGTTTGTCAGGGGGGTTTGGGCACCTTTACAGGTGTCTGGGTCAGCAGGGGATTGGAGAGGGAAGAAGAGGGTAGAAGGGGAAGACTGTTTGAGGGCCTGAAAAAGAGCTCCCTACCACCAGGGACTTCATCACCAGGGCTCTGACAAAGGGACAGGACTCTTCCTTCCCTAACAATACAGTTTTTCCTGAAACTGGACCTAATAATAGGCCTCACACTACTACCAAGGCTAAATTGGACTCCACTGACTCATAAGTCTTTTTATGTCTTCAGTTCCGATCCCTGCTTGCCATACAACTAATCTAGTTCAGGGATGGGCAGCGGACGGCCCATAGCTGTGTGTGCTATTATTACCTGTATCTTTTACAGCATTCATTTCAAACATAAAGGATGAGAGAGAACACAGAGTGAAGTAGACTTCTCTCTTGCTAGGTAAATCCTCTGGGAGGAGTTTGCTTTATAATGAAGTCAGCCGTGTCGGGGGAGAAAACCCAGACCAATGGCCAACTTGGTAAATCTTGCCATACAGTGTTTGCATGGATCCTTGTGGGTTAGAAACAGCGTTTAACTCAGAAAACACATTGAGTAAAACATCTCTAGCTCCTGTTTGACCAAAAATGGCGAAAGATAAACAACTCTTATCTCTGGCAAAATTTCAGCTCAGTTTGGCCAATATTTACCAAGCACCGTCTGTGTTCCAAGGACGCAGAGGTGGAAAGCCATGGTCCGTGGCCCCTAGCAGCTGCCAGATGCTCGGACGCCAGGAAAGAGGCACTCTAAGTCATCGACGGGAAGGCAGTAGTCCATCAGAAAGAAGGTGTATTTCTCATTGTAAATTAATAAACTGACATCTGGTTTACGGAGACACCGATATGCTAGCGTGGTTACACAAGCCAAGAGCAAGCAACTCTGATTTCTGGATGTTTTCAGTGGAGGCCTGGGCTCTGGATCGCACCACAGGTGCGGGTAATTAAGATCATCTGGGGGGGTTAGAGGAGGTTCACGTGCCCCTTCCTGCCGCCCAGCTCCCCGGCGTGCGCTAGTGCACGGTGCTTCTTCCTAACCCTGGGGACTCTGGTTCTTCTCTCAGATGGGCACCAGGTGGGGGAACAGGTGGTGGTCAAAAGCAGGGGATGGAGGGGTGGGTGGACGTGGAGAGAGACAGACACACACACACATACAGGGAGATGGACAGATGCTGATGCGGAGGAAGAGCCACTAAGGGTATAATTTTTTTTTTTTTTTTTTTTTTTTTGCTTTGACACCCTTTTCAAATTTTAGTGATTGTGGCACTGAGAATGTCTCACCCTGACATTTCTCTTCAGATGCAACAACTCTTACCATGGAGAATTCATTTAAAAACTCAAACGGATTTTAAAGGATTCCTGGAAGCAAGAAACTATGCCTTCTGTCAGAGGCATTATTAATACTATGATGGTTGGGGCGCCTGGGCGGCTCAGTCAGTTAAGCCTCCGACTCTTGTCTTGGCTCAGGTCATGATCTCAGGGTTGTGGGATTGAGCCCCAAGGTGGGCTCTGCGCCCAGCGGGGAGCCTGCTTGAGACTCTCCCTCTTCCTTTCCCTCCCCTACTCGCACACTCTCCCGCTCTCTCTCTAAAATAAATAAATCTTTTTTAAAAAAGATTTTATTTAGGAGCGCCTGGGTGGCTCAGTCATTAAGCATCTGCCTTCAGCTCAGGTCATGATCCCGGGGTCCTGGGATCGAGCCCCGCATCAGGCTCCCTGCTCTGTGGGGAGCTTGCTTCTCCCTCTCCCACTCCCCCTGCTTGTGTTCCCTCTCTCGCTGTGTCTCTCTCTGTCAAATAAATAAATAAAATCTTTAAAAAAATAAAATAAATAAAATATTTTATTTATTCGACAGAGAGAGAGAGAGAACACACAAGCAGGGGGAGCGGCAGGCAGAGGGAGAAGCAGGCTCCCCGCTGAGCAGGGAGCCCGATGTGGGACTCGATCCCAGGACCCCGGGATCATGACCTGAGCCGAAGACAGATGCTCAACCCACTGAGCCACCCAGGCGTCCCCCTAAAATAAATAAATCTTTAAAAAAATACATTACAAGTGTCATCTTTCCAAGGAGGCAGACTACTCAAGGTTGGATGCTGGACACTAAGATTCTAATGATTTGCTCCTGCTCTTAACACTTAACCAAAGTGCTTCCATCTATTCAAGCAGATCCAGTGCTGCTCTTCTCTCTCCCTCCCTCCCTCCCTCTCTCTCTCTCTCTCTCGTATAATTTACACAGCACAAAATGCACCGTTGTCCACGTACGGTTCGAGATTTATAGCAAAGTTACGGAGTCGTGCAGCCATCACCACCACTATCCGGCTTCGGGACGTTTCCGCGACCCCCGGCCCCCAAAAGGTCCCGCACTGTCATTTGTAGTCTGTCCTTCTCTCCCACCCAAACCCGGGCAATCACTGATTAGTTCTCTGTCTCTGTCAGAGCCTCTTTTTTGGACACAATTTTGGCTGCAGCCGTCCATAAACTCTTGCCCCTCTGCCTGAGGATGGGGTGGCCCTCTGGGTAAGGATACAAACTGCATTCTTCAGTTTCTAGAGCAGAACGCGACTCCATGCTTGGGCGTCTGCAGCAGGCCGTGGCCAGGCCCGCCCACGGAAAGCACCCCGGTGGACACAAGTGGACACAAATGGAAAATTGTTAGGCCTGGCCGTGTACGTGCAGGGAAAGGGAGGCTGCTGCGCCTTCTAGCACACACGACAGGAAGGTCAAGGCCTAGGATGTGGCTCTCAGGCCCAGGTGACGTGGCCTTCTGAGCGGCCGACTGATGGCTCTCCGTGGAGGTCCACGTCGTTACGCGTGACAAGCGGCACACACGGTTCCATACACTTCGGACCTGGCGGGCATCTCACTTCGCGTGGGCTCGCTAGACACGCTAGAGTGTGCGCACACCTGCCTGAGATCCAGAAGCAGCAGGCGTCAGAGAGACCCCCCGCGCTCCTTGTCCCATTCACGTCCCTGGTGTCGCTTTTCCCCTGCTTCAGAGACAACCAAAGTCAAAGTAACCATGAACTGAGTCGCAGCTGCCTTGAAACCTGACAGACTCCACGTCCCGGCTCGTCTACCTCACCGACGCCACGAACATCCGGGTTCTCACTTCTCAGCCACAGAGGGCAACCCTGACTAGCCTAGTTCTCAAACCTCCAGCTCAGATGTGTTGTTCTTTAGGTTCTCTGGTGAGAGTAGATTCAGATCTCACTTCTGCTTGCCTGTGTAACCCTGGGCAAGTTACCCCTCATCTGCAAGCCCTGTTTGTCCAAGACAGACACGTACCGAGGTGGTTGTTACGAGCGCAAAGGAGAGAATGCGGCTGTAAAGCATTGCCCAGCCTGGCGTACAGTCAGCGCTCAGCAGACAGCGCTGGTGGTGTTTGGACGTGACTGTTTTCACAGGGCTACTGCAAAAGGTTTGCATCAGAACCTCCCCCTGCTCAGACCAGCCAAGTCAGAGTGTTGTGCGTTGGTTTGGAAAACGGTGAGCAAGGAGACAGGGGTGACCAACCAACATTTCGTAAGCCTTATAATCCTTATCTCGGCAGTGGAAAATAGTAATCATGATCATCTCATTTTAGAAATAAGGAAACCGAGCCTCATTCTTGGCTAAAGTTGCCCAGGCTGGCCTGCACCACCTAAAAATGCTAAGGATCCCTTGGCAGCAAAAGCTCTCCACCCACCTGTGGGAGGGGGCAGGCTCTCACCTGCCCGGAGGGAGGCAGAGTCAACCCTCGACAACGTCTAACCGGAACATGCCAAAGTCAAGGAGAGACATGCACTGCCCCGTGTCAGCGGAGGTCACAGCTCACATTCCAAAGATGACAGGGGGCATGTTACGCAGCAGGTCGGGGTGGGGGGTGTCTGGGGAGAGAGAGCAGTAGGGAGCTCGCTGAGTCGGCCTGAAGCGCAGCAGTCTTGGAATCTTTCTCTGAAGAGTATTCCACAAAGAGTGGCCAGTGTCCGTCCGCCACACCCCAAACCCAGATCCCTCACAGGGGCTTACTTCTGGCAATCTGTACTTGGGGTGTGCACACGCGTGTATGTGTGTGAATGCACCACCTGCCCTAAATTCCTTCTGCTTAAGCTCACTTTGCTCTGAGTTTTTCCTCAGCCTCGAGTCTGTCTACATTTAGGTACCTCGCTGGAATCACCTTTCCCTGCACTCAATGGGGTCACCTTGTGCCGTTCTATGTAATGCATGCGCTACATCATGACGATCATCTGCTTGACTCTTCGCTTAGATCCTAAGATTTGTGTTCCACATTTTCTCACTCCTGTCCATTCCCCCCAACATTCAGCCTAGAAATATGCTGGATATGGATACATGCTTATGGAGGGGGAAAAAATAAGCAAGGTCACAAGCCCCCAAAAGTCTTTAGATTAGGGTTTTCTCTGAGTTCTATCTGAACAGAAATGAAATATTAAATAAATTACTAAACTTTGTGTTGGAGTTTACAAAAATGAGCAAATTAAAGCAAAATGCTAAAGGAAAAGAAAAAGTAATTTCTGCTGCAGAGAAATAATGTGCTTTCAGCTCATTCCTAGCCAGTGGGGTTTAGTCAGAGGGAAGCTGTCAAACACCTTTCTGAGAAGCTCTCGAGGCCCACGGATCACCGGAGGGAACATATGGAACCCACCACCAGGTGCAAAGGGCCGCCTGTGACCACGTGGAGACATGTTTTGCCAGTGCTCTCCATCCCGTTGGAGGATTCACCTTCGTTCTGACTCACTGTCTTCACTGTTTACCTTTGTAGCTGCCAACTGTTTGGATCGGTGTTTCAACTGTTTTGACCATCTGCTGGGAGAAAACTTGCAGATTATGACACAGTTTTCAGAACCTTGAATCATAGTTTTGGAGTTGGAGGACTCAGAAATCAGCAAGCCTAACTCCTTCATCTGTAGGCTCACAAACGCTTCCCTGCCTGGAGTGTTGGCCCCGGTGCTCAGGTGCCTAGGGGGGCACAGTCAGCACACGGGGTCCCGGGGCTCCAGCAGGGACCACAGAGAGAGAGCTGCCACAAGGCGACGTGGGTGCCCAGGTAAAGGGGCGTCCAGGGGACACATATGCTGTGCACAGGAGGGGGGCAGAGTCTTTCTACATGGTTGGGGAGAAAGTACATGGGGAAAGATTACTCAAATATAAAATAGGAGAGGAAGGTAGGTGCCGGATCAGTGAACATTTCCTGAGCACCAGCTATGTATCAGGTCACCAGACTCTATGCTAACTGCCAAAGATGTGAGAGATACAGCTTTGCCCTCAAGGAATCTGTAATTTAGGCAGATGTGGCTATATATGTTAAAGATATAAAGGAAGGAATCATCGGTTCTCCTTGGAGAGGAGGACAGAGGACAGAGAGGGGCTATCACTGAAGGCCACCCGAAGGTGACATAATAGGCTAAGGTTTACCAAGTAGACCAGAGTGGGAAGGGCATCGCAAACAGAAGGAACAGCATGTATACAACACAACACACAGTCTTCTTTTTTTTTTTTTTTAAGATTTTATTTATTTGACAGAAAGAGATACCGCGAGAGAGGGAACACAAGCAGGGGGAGTGGGAGAGGGAGAAGCAGGCTTCCCACCGAGCAGGGAGCCCGATGCGGGGCTCGATCCCAGGATCCTGGGACCATGACCTGAGCCGAAGGCAGACGCTTAACGACTGAGCCACGCAGGCGCCCCCACAACACAGAGTCTTGCAGGAACTTGGAATAGTTTGCGATGGCTGTGCATTTAGTTCACTTGGGGAGAGTGACAGATGAAGCTGGATAGGACAGGGGCACCTATTAGCAGGGTGGAGAAGTGTCTGGAGGGGAGCAAAGTGAGGTACAGGGACCAGTTAGAGGCCGTCACCTGGTCTGCATGAGAAGGGATGAGGGTCAGAACTGTGGCAGCAGGAAAGAGTAGGCTCTCTGTTTGAAGAGATGGTCAGGAGTTGAGGTCCACAGGACACGGGGAGGGACCGGGTGTGTGGGATAAGAGAGGGGGAGAGGTCCAGGATGAGTGCCAGCTTCTGGTGTGGGTAACTGGGAGGACACATTCCCTGAAAACGAAGACAGAACGGGTCCAGAAAGGAAGATGAACTCACCTGTGGACATGTGCTGGAGATGTCGGCCAGACCTGCAGAGAGAAATTTCTAGTGGGCAGTATTTATGAGTCTAGAGCTCAGATATGAAGGCTGCTAGAGATATCCACTGCTGAGTCGTCAGCACAGGGCTGGAAGCTGGAGCCACAGGAGAAACTGAGAGCACAGAGGTAACATTAGGAGAGTACAGATGGGGTCATGGGACACCAACACTTAGGGACGAGCAGGGGACTGAGGAGTCGGCCAAGGCGATCGAGGTAGAGACGTGACAGTGACCTGGGGCCAAGGAGGATCACGAGAAACTTGGAAACTGGGGGACAGCAAGGTGTAAGGGAGCAAGGAGAGGACAGTGTCAAATGCTGCACAGATAAAAAAGAAGCTGAAGGCCTTAGACACCCAGTCATTGCATCCGGCCCCAGGTCAACGCTGTCCTGGCGAAGTCTGCTGGAGTGATTTCGGCGGCCTGTCTGGGGGCAGAAGAGGGGTCAGTGCAGTGCTGCAGGTGTGCATGGCTCTTTGTGAGGGGCTCACTGTGTGGGGAAAGCAGACCCGAGGTGTTCAGAGGAGGACACAGGACTGAGGGCAGGGTATCAGTCTTGTCTGAGACTGAGAAACTTGAGCCAGTTTGCGTGGTGGGGGTGTGGGGGTGGGAGGAGCTGAAAACAGAGGAGACAGAAGGAATGACTGCAGGAGCACAGACCAGAAGAGCAGGGTGCGCACTGACCCAAGACACAGCGGCCCCAAGACCCTGGAAGACAAATGGGGGGAAGGGGCGGGACGCGGGCACACTGTAGGTCTGGGATTGGGAAGTCAAGGGAATTGAACCCGAAGCCTCAACTCTATCTGTGAAACAGGGAGCAAGGTGAGGAAGGTAAGGCCCAGGGATGCGGTGACTTGCAGGACGACTGCTGGTTCGCAAACTGCCCCCCGACACTGAAGACAGGGAGAGATGTACGAAAGGGGCGGGCCACTCCAGATCGGTGGGTGGCGGCCTTAATAAACAAGGGAACTTACATTTGAGGCTTGTCTTGGGCAGCCACAAGACAAGTAGATTTCCACACTGCCTGCCAGACTCTTAGACGTTTACTAGAGGCCTCCACTGGGTTAGGTCTCAACACCTTCTCTCTCAAGGCTGCATCCTTGAAAACAACTCTGGCTGTGGGAATGGTGGGCAGGACGAACACTACAAGGCTGAGGGAGAGGTGAGGAGCCTGATTGCTCCGGTCCACCTCAAGCGTCAACTGGTGGTCTCCCCTCTCTATGACCTCCTGCAACAATAAGGCACAGGGAGCAAGATTTTAACTCAAGGGTCTTGACTCCTCACCTGGTCCTCTATTTCCTATGTTACACTCACTTAGGTTGAAGACACTTGATCACATAAAGCCCCCCTGTTAAGAGGGGGCTTTCCGTACCTTTCTTTTGAAAGATCGGTAGATAAGGCACTTCACACAAGGGCAGAACAGACCACTTTGTCATCAAAGACAGGAAGCTTGCCAAGAGCCTGGATTGAGACCTTCTTAAAATGGGGCAGTTAGCAGAAGTTCACCCTCAGATAAGGATCCTGACTTACTCATGCCACTTCCAAGTGCTTATAAAATGCTTATAACACTTAAACTGTGATGATGACCTCAGTGAAAGAGATTCTGGAAAATTACCTGGAGGACAGAATATGGTGGCATGGAGGAAGGAGTGGTTGAGAGTAAATTCTGGACAAGTCTCTTGGCCTCTCTGCACGTTTCCAAGGTCCCCTCTAAGAGAAACAGGCATATTTAATGAAGAGGGGGATGGGAGCAAGAGATTGGAAGTAGATTACGAGAGCTGGCCATCGGAGCATGCAGAGAAAGCAGCCACGAAAAGCGAAGGAAGGACACTAAAGACAAGAGCCATCACGGTGCCTTGAGTGGGCCCTGCCAAATGGAGCAGAATCAGGCAGATACGGCACAACTTGAATCCAAATCACCTCCACTTAGAAAACATAGACTTGGGCGCCTGGGTGGCTCAGTTGGTTGAGCCTCTCACTTTGGCTCAGGTCACGATCTCAGGGTCTAGAGATCAAGCCCCACACTGGGCTCCCTGCTCAGCAGGGAGTATGCTTGAGATTCTCTCTCCCTTTGCCCCTCCCCTCAGTGGTGCATGCACACGCATGCTCTCTCTTTCTCCAAAATAAATACATAAATAAATCTTTAAAAAAGAAAATTCTCTAAACCGATGCCTCATATAACCTGACGTGTTTTCACGCCACTTAAATATTTAACATATAATAACTAATTATCATTAGCATCTGCATAACATCTTTCCTCACTTGAGCATAAAGCACTTTATATACGCAATAATTAATTCTCACAATAACCTTATGAGGCAGAGAAGTAGCGAGGATTATTATTCCCATTTTGCAGAAGATAAAATTAGGGCAGGGAAACATGTTGACATTTGCCCAGGTCAGAAAAAGTGAGTGGAAGGCTGCTGTATTTTTTTAATTGTTATGTTAATCACCATATATTACACCATACATTACATCATTAGGTTTAGATGTAGTGTTCCATGATTCATTGTTTGTGCATAACACCCAGTGCTCCATGCAGAACGTGCCCTCCTCAATACCCATCACCAGGCTAACCCATCCTCCCACCCCCCCTCCCCTCCAGAACCCTCAGTTTGTTTTTCAGAGTCCATTGTCTCTCATGGTTCGTCTACCCCTCCAATTTCCCCCCCTTCATTCTTCCCCTTCTGCTATCTTCTTTTTTTTCTTAACATATATTGCATTATTTGTTTCAGAGGTACAGATCTGAGATTCAACAGTCTTGCACAATTCACAGCGCTTACCAGAGCACATACCCTCCCCAGTGTCTATCACCCAGTCACCCCATCCCTCCCACCCACCCCCTACCCAGCAACCCTCAGTTTGTTTCCTGAGATTAAGAATTCCTCATATCAGTGAGGTCATATGATACATGTCTTTCTCTGTTTGACTTATTTTGCTCAGCATAATACCCTCCAGTTCCATCCACGTCGTTGCAAATGGCAAGATCTCATTCCTTTTGATGGCTGCATACTATTCCATTGTATATATATACCACCTCTTCTTTATCCATTCATCTGTCGATGGATATTTTGGCTCTTTCCACAGTTTGGCTATTGTGGACATTGCTGCTATAAACATCGGGGTGCACATACCCTTTCGGATCCCTACATTTGTATCTTTGGGGTAAATACCCAGTACTGCAATTGCTGGATCGTATGATAGCTCTATTTTCAACTTTTTGAGGAACCTCCATACTGTTTTCCAGAGTGGCTGCACCAGCTTGCATTCCCACCAACAGTGTAGGAGGGTTCCCCTTTCTCTGCATCCCCGCCAACATCTGTCGTTTCCTGGCTTGTTAATTTTAGGCTGCTGTATTTTAATTCTTGTCTGGGCTCTGTGGAAAATGGTCAGTATGTTATGGAAGGGGCGGGGAGATGGGGGTGGGGGATGTGGTTTAAATAACACAATATAAAGACAGAAAAACAATTTGTGAGCCCGTAATTCCAACTGAAGCTACAGGCACAGAAGTTCAATCTTGCCACGGCGCACAGTCTAAGACCAACAAAGTAAGCCACGTCTGCTTGTCCCAGAAATGGAAGAGCTATTCCTCTACTCACTTTGAAGGGGACGGATGTTAAAGATACACACGGTATTCCATTTTTATATTCCTGATAGAGGAAAGTGTGAGGAACTCCGCCTTACGAGGAAAAGGGCTGAGATGAAAACCACGCACTCCCACACTCCCTGAGGATAAACTCCAAAGTGGCAGCGCATTACCCTGGGTCCCCTTGCCCTGCGGAATCATTCTTCATAGTCACTTTTTCAACCGACCATCTTCCCCACTAGAATGGAAGCTCCTCGAGGGCAGGGCTTTTTATCCTTATTCACGGATGTTTTTGGGGCCTAGAACAGTACCTGGCATCTAACAGGTATTCAAGACATCTGTTAAATCGTGAAGTGTGCCTGAAGGTTCCGGTTCCAGGGTGCCACTGACCAATTCTGTGACCTTGGAAAAGTCACTTCATCTCCTGCGGCATTAGTTTAAAAAAAAAGTAGGGACTCCTGGGTGGCTCAGTTGGTTAAGCATCTGCCTCGGGCTCAGGTCCTGATCCCGGGGTCCTGGGATCAGCCCCTGCATGGGGCTCCCTGCTCAGCAGAGAGCCTGCTTCTCCCTCTCCCTCCGTCCCTCCCTCCGCCCTGCTTGTGCGTTCTCTCTCTCTCTCTTGCAAATAAATAAATAAAATCTTTAAAAAACAATAAAAATAAATGAAAAATAAAGTGTTCAATCAGATAATCCTTTTCAGTGCTTCAATATTGTGATTTTATGTATGCTAGGAACCATAACCCTAACACAAGGCAAAATGGGGTAAGTCATAAACCAGAGCGCAGTGGGTAACTCACATTTCCTGTCTGCCAGCATCTTTGAATATCCTTCTTCTGTTTAGAAGATTTGCCACCTTATGAGTCCTGCCTCTCCCAAGAGGAAACTAAAAGCTCACTTGCCCAGCCTTCCTTCAGTTGCAGATCAGCCCTCTGACTTGGGTCCTGCCTATGAGATACACCTTCGAGAAATTCTTTCAAAGGTGGGGAATGTGAGGCAACAGGTAGACTGTCCTGGCTGCACATTTTGGTGGGGAGACTGAAGGGGAGGAGTTCCTGCCTTCTGGGTTCCACATCAGCCCCGGGTCGGGGGAGTCTGGGCTGTGTGGCTCGCTCAGGATGTGTGGAGTATGGAAGGAAAAGGAGGAAACACTGTTTCACTGTGGAAAGAGCAAGGCTTTGTGGAAGTATCACAGACTTGATCCAAATCCTGCTGCCACTTACCAGCTGGGCCCTTGAAACAACTGCATAACCTCTTGAACCTCAGTTTCACCATCTTTAAAGTGGTCATTGTCCAAGGTCACTCACAGCCTCTCAAAGTAGGAGTCTTTAGCTGCCAGGATTCCCCAGGGATGTCTGCTGGTATGTTTTGCCTCTAGATCACTGGGTTGACGTGAGGCTTGAAATTATGGGTAAAATTAGGTTAATTTACAGAGTTGCTTGAAGATAAACACTGAGATATAATATTAGTAACAGAGACAAGAAAGTCAACTAACGTAAGGCAATCTTTTCCATATGTATCCACAGGCCCAAGGACATGACTATCTAGCCGACTCTTGGTTTCAGCACAGGTCATGATGTGCTGGTGGTGGGATCTAGCCCTGTATTGGGCTCTGCGCTCAGTGGGGAGTCTGCTTGAGATTCTCTCCCTCTGTCCTCCTTCCCCAACCTCCCTCATCACCACCCCTCAACCTGCTCTCTCTCTCTTTCTCTAGGATGGGTAAATAAATACTTTATTTTTTTAAAGACTATTTATTTATTTGAGAGAGAGAGAGATAGCAAGAGAAAGCATGACTGGGGGGTAGTGAGAGGGAAAAGCAGGCTCCCCGCTGAGCAGGGAGCCCGAAACGGGGCTTGATCCCAGGACCCGGGGATCATGACCTGAGCCAAAGGCAGACGCTTAACTGACTGAGCCACCCAGGTGCCCCAATAAATCTTTACTAAAAAAAACTAATGGGCAGAAACAGTTTCATTTGAAAATTGGTTTGAATACCTAGAGTTCTTCACAGAAAACTCTCAGAAGCCTACGAGCTCCTAAATACTTATGAAATTAAAGAAATATGCCCTTTACTGTGCACGTCCTCATCTCCTGGAAATAATGCCACAATGAAGTCACAAGGAAGCCAGCAAACTGGTCTTCAACCACTCTCCTCTTTCCAACTATCCTCCCGGACTCCTGACACCAGGGAGGGAAGCATTTTTCTGAGTTTTTCAACTGTTACACTGCTGCCATGTATTTATTCTAATCTCTTCAAGTTTGTATTTCCTATTCCTGCCTCCTAAATATGGGTATTTCCTGAGGCGTAGGCCTTGGCCTTCTGCTCTTCTCTATAAATACGTTCTCCTTTGGAAAGATCATATACGCTGATGATTTCAACTGTTGTTTCTTCACAGATGACTCACACATTTACATATTTAGGCATAACCTTTCTTCAGCTTTAGTCCTGTATTCCTAACATGCCATCTAAGATTCTACAAATCTTTTTGAGCGCTGAGCTCATTTCCGCTTTAAATTAACTCACCCTAGGGGGTGCCTGGGTGCCTGCCTGGGTGGCTCAGTCGGTTAAGCCTCCAACTCTTGGTTTCAACTCAGGTCATGATCTCAGGGTTGTAGGATCGAGCCCCGTGTCGGGCTCTGTGCTTGCATAGAGTTGGCTTGGGTTGGAATTCTCTCTCCCTCCCTCCCTCTGCCCCTCCCCTGCTCTCTCTCTCTCTCAAATAAATCTTAAATAAAAAATAAAGCCAACTCACCCTATGGCTATCCCCTCTCAGTCCCAATTTCCCAGGCTTACGGGGGTGGAGTCTTCCCTGATTCCTCCTAATCCTTTCCTCCCACCATCCACTCTGTTACTAAGGAGTTACTCAAATTATTGTAACCTTGCTCTTTCCCCGCTTACCTCTACTATCCAACCCGGAGACTACCAGAGCTCCTCATTCATACTGTCCTGTTCACTTTTGCTGGCTTGGTGTTTCTAAACATGGCTTGGAATGTTCACAGTTCCACATTTATTCCACATTTATTGAGTGCAAAGCCCAACACTACACATTCCAGGATGCAGAAATGACAAAGGTCTACTTACAGTCTAGTAAGGGAAAGAGTTGTACACAATTTTAGTTCAAAATTAGAAAGTGGTACTACCTGAATGAATGCATGAAGAATGGTCCAGAAAGTAGGATGGACATTCAGTAGGAAAGAAAATTTATTTCTAGATGGAGAAGTCACTCTACCTGGCTTTAAAGAATGGACAGAATCTCAACATCCTAAGAAGATGGGGAGGGAAGGGTATTCCAAAGAGAAAGAGACAGGAGCAGTCTTTAGAAAGGTAAGGGGTAATTCATGCAGGAGGTGCTTCACACGGTCTGGTTTGCCACGGGCAAGGGAGAACAAAAAGGGAACAGCAGAAAATAAAGTTAGGGTTTTGAATTCAAGTTAATAAATTTGGCCTTTAAGCTACTGGCAACAGGGAGCCAGTGAAGGTTTTTGATCACAGCCGCGTTTAAAGATGACTGTAGCAGCTCTGTCAGCTGGGCTGGCAGGCGAGTGCTGCTAAAGGAAGGGTATCTAAGAGAAAAGCAGTGCATTTACCCTGTTCAGGGGATGGTAATGAGAACTTCGAGTGGACGCAGTGCGTAAGGAGGGTGGATGGATGCCGGAATTTCTGCAGAGGTAGAATCGACAGAACTTGTCAATTGACGGAAGTCAGTGAAGGGAGAAAAAAAAAATGGCATCAATTGTGGACATCCAAGTTTCTAAGTGGAAACCGGTGGTCATGCTAACAAAAGGGGGTGCACCGTCTGGAAAGCCGTTTGGGAGGGCGGGGGCCGAGTTACGTTTGGAAACCCCGCGCTGGTACAACCGCAGAACCCCCGAGAAGGACCGGGCAAGACGCTTGGAGGCAGCAGGGCGCTGACGACTTCGGCGGGTGCAGAGGGGGGTGTTTCGGCAAAAGCGGGTAAGGAACGGACTACGGACACCCAGCTACCGCGGCCCGCCCGGGCAGGGGTGAGAGGTGTGGCACCGCTGAGGCCCTCCGCTCGTGCCCACTGCCCACGGCAGCCCTCGCCTCGCCGGAAGTGGCCTTCCACGGCCCCCGCCCCGCCCCGCACATTTCCTGAACGCCCGTTCCCACCCGTCACCGGCGCGCAGCCAGGGGGGCACTTCACACACACAGCGACATTGTGTCCTGCCCGGGGAGCGCGGGCTGAGAGCGCAAGCAGGGCATCGCCCCCTCCGGCGCGCCGCTCGCCCCGGTCCGGGGGTCGCCCCGCCGCTCGAGCGACCCGCAAGAACCCGCACGGCGGGCCCGCGATCTCGCGATCCCTGGCAGGCCCGCCCCCGCGCCTGCCCGCCGGAAGCGGAAGTCAGGGAACGTCCGCTTGCCGCTCCAGTGGCTCGGTTACCTTGGAGAGCTGGGTAGTGGGAGATCCTTTAGCCGCGGTGTGGGCCGGAGGTGGGTGTTCCTGCGTGTGCGGCGGGCGGGGTGCGGCCCGAGCCGGGTGGCCGCAGCCCTCGGCGGGCCTGTCGCCCTGTGGGGGGGCCACGCGGAGCAGGGAGCCGGGCGGGCGGAGCGAGGGGCCGCACGGAGCGGGCACCCCACTCGGCCTCCACCGGCAGTCGCGTCTGGGGCGTTGAGGTGCCCCGGCAGGGAGCCGACCTGTCAGAGCCGTGGTGGGCAAGCCCCGCCGGGCCCTGGTGGCGGCCTCGGTCCGTCTCCCGGGCAGCGAAGGCCCGGTGCGGGCAGTCGTGTCCGGCGCCAGTCGCCTGCACCGGGGTCGCGTGTGATGTTACTTATAAAGAAACTAGTGGTGCTGGAGGACGAGTCGGAAGGGCTGACCCCTTCCTTCCACGAAGAGAACGTGGCTTGTTCTCATTCGTGCTCGGACTAGCGTCCTGGTTCCGGAGGCCCAGCGGGGCGCTTGTGACCAGCCCCTCCCCCCAACCCCTTTTGAGGGTTTCCTTCGAGGGAATCAAGCGGTTGTTTTTCCCTCCCACAGATCGAAACAACATAAACATTAAACATTGCAGCTGCCTCAGACTGCTGGGGTAAGTGAAGCTCGGATCCATCAGAATGCTATTTAAATCCCATTCTCATGAGTGCGGATAAAGATACTTGTTCACTTGTGGGAGGGGGTCGTGGGAGTAGCATTTTTACCTTGCCTTATGACTTTTACTTCCCGTCTGGTGGGATATGGGTCGTTCTTCTGGAGATTTCTGTGATTCCTCTAGAAATCCAGGCACGATTTTCCTTAGCTGAACTTACTACAAATCATCCCTTGGATTTGAGAGTCTGACATCAGTTTGCCAATCCCAGACACATTGAAAGTCTATGAGAGCAGCAGCCTGACAGAGAAAACGTCTGGGTATTGCTTCTCGCATCCACACAATAGTCTTGGTTTCATTTTGTTGGGATAAGGGCAGTAGTATAAAATACGGGCGGAAGTTTTGAGGGATTTGGAGGAAAAGCAAACTAATGAAGAAGCTCTCTTCCACCATGACGTGTCTTTGTCAAAGGCTTTTATTGCAAGGTGAAGTAATACAGGAAGAAAAATAATTTTAGGATGTCAGGCAAGAGGGAGAGACTCGGTTTTAAAGTTTTAGCATGATGTCACATACATCCCAAATCACAGAACAGGTTTTAGGAGTCTTGAGGCAAAGAGTAGAAAGATGAAGTTTGGGTTAGGGAAGGCAAGAGACGGTAGTACTGACCACTGCTTGGCCAAGGAAGACTGGGAAGTGGGGGCTGCCTACAGAATACTGATTGGGCTTCCAGGTCTTGGATAAAGATTAAAGGAAGTGAACTCTTGGTCCCCTGGCTTCCAAAGATGAGGCCTCTTGTAGCCTAAGCCAAATCTTTTCCCAGAGGTAGAGGGCTCTCTGAAAATGTGGGTGCAGAAATATTACTTGAATTAATCCATACTTGGCCCGGGGAACCCAGCTGATAAAAAGTTTCAGGTTTTTTTTTTAGCTGTTAGATAGTACCTATCGTATTTTTCATTTTGTCACAGAATACGCCTTTATAAAGTACCCTAGACTTGAGTAGCTGTTCATTTAAATGCTTATTTGCCTTTCCATTTTCATGTCTCTCCTGTATTTTCAATTTCTCTTTTTTATTGGTTTTCTTTTCCTATAAACAGCCTCAGGGACACTGTCCTGGGAAAAACTGGAGGTAATCTTCCAGTAACCCCTTCGCTACTGCCCTTTTTTCTCTTGTGTTCAGTGAAGTTTCTTGAAAGCTTGGTCTGTAATCCGTGTTGATTTCTAGTTCCTTAGCTTCCAATTCTCAATATATTAACAGCAGTCCTGCTTCAATCCCTCGTACTCTAACATAATCACCTCCTAATGGCTAAATCCAATTAATTTTCTCTACTTGGTTCTGTCATTGTGCCATTCAACACTGAGAACCATTCACTCTATTCTTGCCTTCTGTGAGAAGCTGTTCTGGTTCTTATCTGTGTGTGTCCCCCTCTGATCCCTTCTTTATCTCCAACTTCCTTATAGGTCAGTGTTCTCCAGGATTCTGTTCCTTGATACTCTTCTTATTCCACAGTCTTCCTGAGGAATCTCATCCACTCTCACAGCATTAACCACCAACAAAATTGCTGATGTCTCCCGTATTTATCATCACCCTAGTTCTCAGTCCCACGTAGATAACTGGGAGCTGACTCTCCATGTGGATGTACATACCATAACTAACTTCAAACTCTGTATCCTCACCCACCCTTTTTCCTGTAGTTCCTGTGGCACCACAGCCCATCCAGTCATTTGGCTAGAAGCCTGGAAGTTATCCTTTATTCCCCTCTCTTCTCCCAACATCTAGTTAGTGGTTAATTTCTCCTGGAATTCTTAACAAACTGCGCTCACAGTTGCTGCCTCAGATTGAGCCCTCCAGGCTTGCAGTAATCTGCCTTTGGTCTGTCCTCACTAATCTCTTCTCTACCCTGTTAGCAAAGTGGTCCTTCTAAATAGTCAGTTTGCCCCAGAGGCTTCCCTGCTTAAACCACTTAGGTTCCTAAGACTCCCCCTTTCCTACCAGAATGAGTGCAAAGTTGTTTGTCTTGAACACAGTTTTTCACAGTTTGGTCCCTGCCCATTTTTCCAGCTTTGTTTCTTGACATTCACTGTTCCTCTCTTTGTATTTACACCATGTCTGTCTCTTACACTAGACTGAGAGCTCTTTCAGGGTAGAGACCATGATATATTATTCATCTTTGTATCCCAGGCGCCAGTTAACACAATGCCTATGGTACAGAAATCAAGAAATACTGAATTGAATGTCTAAAACCATCTTAAGTTTAAAAGTATACAAAGACTTTTACAAGTACCTTGCCTAAAATTGTTCATTTCTTGGGTTTTCACTGTCTGGTGAGACAGTATTTTTTTTTTAAAATTCTCATAGAAACCTATTAAAAACTGTACAGAATTTCAGGATGACAGACACTTCTGAAGCTGTTCCCAATTTTGAAGAGATGTTTGCCAGTAGATTCACAGAAGATGACAAGGAGTACCAGGAATACCTGAAACGCCCTCCTGAGTCCCCTCCAATCGTTGAGGAATGGAATAGCAGAGCCGGTGGGAACCAGAGAAATAGAGGCAGTCGGTATGTATTGCTTCAGGAGACATGCATGTGGCTGATGTGGGAGAGGACAGCTTTACTCCGTGCGCCCATAAGGCCAGAGAGGGCAGGGACCAGTGTCCCTGTTCAGTATGGCATACCTCGTGCCTGGTCACTGCCTGCACACAGTGAGTGGCTGGTAAATATTTGCTTTAATATTTTGTCAGCACCATGTATTTTTTTCCTTGCTGTTCAATTGTGTATGTGTTTTAATGTTCTTTTTAAAAATGTTTTTCCTGTGGACTAACATTTTATTTTCTCTGCAAATATACTTTACAAACCTAGAGTCTTCTATAAAACTTTGTGCTAGATTCCATAAAGAAGGCATTGTCTTTGGTTTTACTTTAGAAAGTTATACAATGGAAATTTCATCTATTTAATAATTCAAAATAGATAAAAGGAGTAAATGACCATACTGCTCTTGTACAATCGAATAGATTTCAGTTTGATTCAGAACTATCCCATCGTGGGTTTTGTGTCGTGGTCTGCCTATTTCTCTGCAAAGTGTATCCAGTATAATACTGGAAGAATGATTTAAATCTTAGGAGAGTTTTGAATAACTGGTACTATATATAACATTCTGCAGAGAAAAATGTTTTTTACTCTCGTTTACGGAGTATTAGATTGAGAAATAAAATGCACCAGGATAGATTTGTCATTTGTGTTTTTTAAAAGGGAAGTATAAAAATCTTTTTGTTTTGTTGTTGTAGGTTGCAAGATAACAGACAGTTTAGAGGTAGGGATAGCAGACGGGGGTGGCCAAGTGACAATCGATCCAATCAGTGGCATGGACGATCCTGGGGTAACAATTACCCGCAGCACAGACAAGAACCTTACTACCCCCATCAGTACGGACACTATGGTTACAACCAGCGGCCTCCCTATGGTTACTACTGATGGAAACGTCAGCAGCTTTTAGTAAAACCATTTCCTCTGTTAACATGATAAAAGTTTGTGTGTATCTTCTGTTGGTCATAGTTTTACATCTGATTTCAGAGAGTGGATTATTAACTTTTTGGAACTTGTGACTTTTTTAAAAAAATGAGCTCTTACTAGAGATGTGATGGTTCAGTGTGCCCCTAAAAAGGTTGTGGATTATATTGCCTGACTTCTACCTCAGATTCTTCTTTGTTTCATGACTTAATAGTGCTTTGAACTTGGCGTCTGTTTTCCTTGTTTGACCTACATGGGGTTCTGTCTTTGTTTTACACAGAAATAAAAATTTTACAGTAGAAAATGCTTGATTTGACTTTGTAAGGTAAGGAAGTATCCATATACTCAGATGTGCTCATTCCTAAATTTTTACAGAGGTTAGTACAGCCAACTCCTGAATGCACAACTATGCTTACTTGTAACGTATTGTACATGACATCAGCAGTTAAAGGTAAAACAATTGTAGATGCTTCTTTTGGCTTTTGTTGTCATGTCTGTGGTACCTTATCATTAGTCCAGGTATGAGTCAGTTCCACAATCGCTTTGGTCTCTTTTTAGAGGGATGTCAAGAATAAAGCCATAAACTGGGGAAGGGACCTTCTCAGTTTCAGTGGTGGTCAGATTGGGGCACACAGTCGTTTCATTACAAACTGTGAGGCTTTTTGCTAACTTAAACAAAGCTGATCAAAATTCACGTTATAAAAATGTTTAACTGTGTAAATGTTCCCCTTTCCTTTTCAATAGTTATGTATATAATGCTGCATTCCGACTACTTACTTTTATGGTATTTAATGTGAATTGATTGTACAATGTTACATTCACTTCTGAATGTGCACCTTTGCTGCTTCCTCTTGTAAATACAGTGATGCTGTAACTTCCTGATTAGTTTATTCCAGATCATTTTAATGGCCATTTCAGTGGTTTTATTCAAATAAACTCCTTACAAGATTAAGCAATTTCTCTCTCAAGTTTTGGCAGTTAGTCCATTCTTTAATGTGATGAACCTTTTGGTTTTTTTATTGTTCTTTCCTTTATATCTGTTGAAAAGGCTTATTTGGCTTAAGAGTAGAAGTTTCATCATAGGGAAAAGGAATATAAAGGCAACTCCCTAAATGTGCCTTCTGCTGCCTTCTCTCTTAGCACTCCACTCTAGGCCCTTGAGGTTGACTTCTCCAGGCACTGCTTCTCCATGCTCTGGATCCAACTCTCCCTTCCACTCCCCTTCCTGAAGAGCCATCCTTTCAGGTAACTTTTTGACTGGAAAGGATCTAATAAATTGGGTCTTCACACTCAGATGTAAATCAGATTTTAACAATAAGATAAGGGTTTTCCCTGTACCCCTCTAATTGCATCAACAGGCACAGTGCTGTTACATCTTTATCTTGGTACTACAGATATGTAGCCTAGAGAATGCAGAACGGCCTCACTGCACCCAGGATGTTCTCTAAAGGCAGATGGGTTATGAAAAACATCTGTCAACTGACAAAGCACAGGCACTGACTCACTGGGTCACTAAAGCCACAGCTTTAGAACAGGATCCTGAAGGCCCTCTGCTGTGCCCGCCACTGGCACTAATTAGGGAGGCCTATGGGTCCATGGCGCAGGGTCGGAATGAGGGATGGGGTTCAGGAACCTCAAAGGAGAGGTTATTTTCCAGTAGTACTTAAATATTCACAGATGGCCTGAGTATCAGCCCTGCTTGAAAATATGGTAAGAGTCCTTTTAACATGAATTATTTCTGCATTCTGCATGAGGAGCCTATGTGGCGGTGGTTTTTCTTTTCTTTTTTTAAACAGCAGTCACCACTAGACTCCCCTATATGCTTAAAACAGGAAATAAAAGTCACGGTTTCTGCTTCATGTGGGAGAGACAGAAAATAACATGAAAAAAATTAAGGATAATTCAGAGAATTATCTGAAGAAAATTAAAATAGTGTCAAATGGAATTAATCTCAAATAGTCTGTTGCAATAGCCAAAGCATTAAGCGTAAGGAGTCCTGGCTTCCAGTCCTGTCCTTACAAGGTGTATGATCTTGAGAAAAATCAGTTAAACCTGGAGCTTATGTGCTCACCTGTAAAAATGAGGATAATACCCTGCCACTCTTCACAGGGTCATCATAAAATAAGTGACCAAACATACAAGAGCTTGAGATAGAAACTAGAGCTTATGACCATTAAACCCCCCACTGGCACATAACTGATGCTGTGTAAACGTTTGCTGAATCAATGGGAGGGAAGTATTTGGTAAATGGTAAAGCACAGTGTTGACCTAAAGGATATAGAGTAACTGATAGAAGATAAGGTAGAGCAGGAGACTTATTGAGAGTAAAGATTTGTGATTCTTACGTGAATTAGTATATGAATTAGCAAAAGAAGAAATTCTGTCCTTCAGAATATAACAAATTTCAAATATCAAAGAAAATTTATGTAAATATTGAGCTAAAAATTAGTAGCATTTGCTGTTTGAAATTGACGCTGATTTTAAAATGTCAAATGCTGATTATGGAAACATACCAGATTAATATCCTTTTGAGACCAGCTTGCTGGAGACTTGAGATAGAGGGTTTTTTGGTTTTTTTTTTTCCTTTCTTGAGTGCCAGAAGGATTTGAGGTTATCCAGAGTCATAACCATGGGTCACAGCTCTGAGAATAGTTTGAACTCTTGAAACCAGATAGGAAAAAGACATCTGGTGAGATTTCTAGCATGGTTTTGGTTTTCAAAGTTGCATTACTTATAATGCTCAACAGACAGGATGTACTTTTCCCTTTGTAATTTATTCGCCTAAAGGAAAATCTAGAATTTTATGATAGAATTAAGAGTAATGAAATGTCAGTTTTAAGTTTAAAATACTAAAAAGGAAGGAAATGATCTCTTGCCCTGAAGATTACTGATAACACTAATTCTGAACTCTAATAAAAGCACCACACCTTGTTTCTAAAGACATTTTAACACCTTAAAATTTTTCCTAGACCTATTCCCTTTGATTCATTCAACCCAAACACAGATTTGGCTGTGTATGGAAACCTATGCCCCTGGCCTTTGACTTCTTTTATTTAGTGCTATTGCTTACAGTGAAAGGCAATTTTTTTTTTCATTAGAAAATGTAGGAAATATACTCCCCACTCATGGCAACTTGTAATACCATTTAATAACTTCAGTTAGCTTGAAAGATGACTTGTGAAAGTGCTTACTTTGGTAATGTTAGACAAATTGAGGTATTACAAACCATTCACTGAGAAGTTTATTTGGGATTTGTCTTTCAGTATCTTGTATTTTGACCACAGGAGCATATTTGAGATATAAATGAGGATTTTGAAGTACTAAATAGACTTTAGCTAATTCTGTGTGAAAAACCCAATTATATAGTTCACTCTGTGTCATTCCTGTGTTTATAAATTTAGAAATATGTGCTTTTACAATCCTCTGGCTTTTAATTTAGAATGAATTAAAGCCAACAGGAGTAAATACTCTTGACATCAGTAGGAGTTATGTTAATTTTTAGATTTCTGCTTCAGAATTCAGATATATTCTTTGTGCTAGGTTCTGTACTATCTGAACAAAGATTTCGCTTGGCTTCTGGTAAATTATTATGGAGCCAAATCAATAACTAGATTCAAATAGATTATACCATTGGACTCCAAGGTAGCCTTGAGCAAGTATCTCCTCCTTTCCAGAAGTCTAGACCTCTACTAGGACCAGCTTTTGAGGAAGATAGGGACAGTAGCAGAGATCCCGTAACCCATGGGCATTCTGGGAGAGAACAGCATGGAACAAGCCGGCTGCATGGGGCTCATCAGTAGGGCTACACGCTATCAGGACGTGCCACAGTTGAAGTAGCTTCAGCTCCTTGCCACTGCCGAGGCTGCTAGGTGCCCAAGAAACGCTCTTATCTGAGGAGTTGGTTACCAATGCCCTCAGGCTGGGAAAGTAGAGATAAGCTGTGGATAATAACCCCCAGATTTTAAGATTTACAGGATGGTATGGGAGAAGCAAGTTAAGAGGACAGGCCTTCCATCAAAACTGCTAACATGTACTCTGACTGCCCCCTTGTAGGATTAAGTGAAAGCATTTACACAAAGTATGCATCACGGGGCTGGGCACACAATAGGTTGCAGGTCCGTGTCAGCTGTGTGCATCCAGAGGTAGAGTGGGATGTGGGGTACCTCTGGGCTGACCTGGGTGCAAGGAAGGCAGCTTACAAGTCTTTACCAAAGTCTCCACGGGCTGATGGGCTAATTCAGTTGGTGTTTTCATTCCTGTCCCTAAGGGACACACAGAGCCCATGTATTAATTACCAGTTAGATTTTCCCTGGGTTTCAGTGACTTGTCCTGAGACAGCTGTAGGGGAGGATGTGATGATGATCTCATGGTTTTTTTCCACTGCCAGTGCCTTTAACTCCCTAACGGATCTCCAGCCTTTGTCTGAATTACATAAATAAAGCTTCTCTAATTGCTAAAGGCCAGAGCTTTTTCATTTGAGTGTTTTCTCATTTTAAAATTTCCTTCACTATATATGTTTGGTGTGTATACAAAATAATAAAACATTATAAAAAAGTGAACCACCACCAATCGCTGCACTCATCCAGCGATTATGGCCTGTTGTGTATGTTCTCTTTTACCAAGCCCACACAAATAATGTGTAAATTTGATATACGTATATATTTTTTTGTTTACTAAAGTGAGATTGTACATATAAATATACACACACACACGTATTACTCTTTGTTCATGCAACATAATAGACATGACTCCAGTAACTAGAGATTAAAAATTAACAGTCTAATACTCTATAGTATGGATTTTCTGTTGATATGATTATTCTCCTATAGGTAGACACTTAGATTGTTTCCTCTTTTTTGCCTATATTCTCTGGCATTTTTATGTCTTCTATGAGGTATTCTCCAAAGTGGGATTATTAGGTTAAAACACCTGTATTTTTAGTAAGCGCCACATTTTCTAAAACACTGTAGCACTTCACATTCCCATTAGCAACTTATGAATGTACATATATATGTCTCCCCTCTCCCTTCCTAGGACTTCAACTTTTTGTCTAGATGGCCACCAGCATTTTTGTTTTTGAAATCAGAGAACTTTACTAGGTTTTATCTCCCTGTCAACCATTCTTCGTCAGTGTTTCCCCTGGGATGCTGCACCTTTTATTCCTTAAAATCATTTTTTTTTTCAATATTTTCTTGATTATATCTTGAAATCTTTGTCTGTTCCACTTTTTGGCTTCTTTTTCAGGACCCCAGTTATGTCTGTGTTGACTTCCCTTTGCCGGACTTCTAGATCTGTCATTTTCCTTTCTTTGCTCACCTTTCTCTATCCTGCCTTCCAAACTCTGTGCCCTATTCTCTGTTGCCTCTTCTCTGTTGTTTCCAACATGGCCTTTTCTTTCATGATGCTTTTATTTTTTTAAAAAAATCTGATTAGCCACCTTTCAAGTGCTCAGTAACCACATGCGCATAGCAGCTACCATACTGACAGCATAGTTTTGGAAGAGGACTAAAGGCTTAGAGTTCTGTTGACTTGACTCACTCCCTTAAGTCTCCAGTTCTCCAACCCCCCAAGGAATCCCTAGGGAAACATAAGGCTCTGACACAATTTGAAAGCCAATGTGATAATAAAACCATCTTATGGAGGAGCTTCATGTAGAAATGACCACGGAGTCTCTTAAGTTTGGGGGTACCCCCTGCCCAGACTCTAGTATCAAGGGGACTAGATGGACCCAGTGGCACACAGCCAGAAAAGGATTACAAAATGCTGAGAACCTTATCAACTGAATTATAAGGACTGTCATAGGAAAGCCTATCTGGGCAGAAGTAGGTGGTCTTCTCAGAGCCTAGAAAAGGGGAGCTCCTATGCCAGGAAGCTTCAGTGTGCAGTGTTGTCCCAGGAGACGGGCTAAGATATAATGGGTCTCTCTCAGATGGTCAGAGCTCCCCTGCCCATCCCCTAATTCCCTTGGTTCTGATCCCAAGCTCTCCAAGCAGTCTTCAAATGATGACTGGCTTCTTGAAGGGATTTCCCAAAGTAATAGAATATACTCACTAGAGGATCCCACTATCCCATCTATTTGGCAGGTGTGTTCTTCACTCAAATTAATAAACTGGCATCGTGTTTAGAAATGAATTCCTTGCCAATTTCCCAGCCCAGTTCCATTTTCAAAAACACCAACTAAATTGGGATTTCTGAAAGCTGCAGAATGAACGGAGACACTCGGGGCCATGCTGACTCCACTGAGGTACTGAGCTAGGACTTCTGAGTACCCAGCCAAGGAAGTTAACACCACACTCTGACCCGAACTGATCTCAAGGAATGTGGGGATAAGCCTAAGAAATGTCTCCAAGACCAGACAAGATCAGTGTGTGACACTGGTAGGCACTACAGAAGACATTTCCTACTAGTACTGCTCACTTCAAGGAATTACCAGTCCCTTCAAATTCTGTGTGGCTTTCTGCTGTTGAATTATGGTGCCACCTCTTGGATGTAAATTGAAAATCTAGCTTCTTAAAATTTTTAGTTTCTAGTCACATGCATTTTAGAAAATTTATGGGGGGGGTCACAGTGTGTTTTTAAATTTATATTTTGCATTACAGTTAAGGAACTACTTAACCAAATCCCTTACTACAAATCCCTGGCTGGGGCGGGGGGGAGCAGGGATACTTGGCAGCCCATAGCCCAGAGAAAACCTGCCTCCCGAAGTCTGAGTTTTTAGTTGTTTGGAACTTTAAACATTACAAAGGTGCCACCTACATCCTCTGGTTCTCTCCCCCCATTCCCTAGACACAAAAGAGTGGGGAGAAGCTAACAGAGCTTTTGGAAAATACCAGAGCTCTTCTGAGTGGCCTCTTTTCCTGCTGCAGGGAGTGGTTATGGGGATGTGAAGCCTAGAGCTGTTGCCTTTTTGCCTCCATGAAGGAAGTGGGCCTAAGGATGAAGCTGACACTGCTAGCTAGCGTGAGGCAGGGGAAGGAAAGAAAGTGGGTCCTTTATGACATCGCTGAGCTGCTGCATCAGACTAACCCCTAAGTAAACCCTGCCTCTGGACTTTCCAGGTATTGGACTAACAAATCCCTTTATTGTGTAAGCCAGATAGAGTTCGGTTTCTGTTACTTGTCAAGGAAGGCATCCTAACAGTGATCCATGTAAAAAACCGTAAGTAAAATGCCTTCAGAGCACACACTGAAATGTATGGGAAAAGAGTAGGAAAAGTTCTGAAGCCAAGACCAGGTACAGCAGAAGCACTTCTGGAGGCAGTATGGCTTCAAGAAGAAGGCAGCTGAGCGTAACTCGTGTTCTGCCGTTAGTATTAGCTGTGATCTTGGGTAATCAAGTGACTCTTCTTGTCCTTGGTTCCTATCAACAGAATAGGAGTTGTACTAGATGGCAATTTCTCAGCTCTTTCATCATCAGTAATTTTTATTATTGGTCCTTCTTGGGGATTTTGTATTTTTAAACATTTCGTCTACCAATATATTTTCTCAGGTACTTAGACAAAAGCACACAACTGCTTTGATTCTGATCAGCAAAGGTAATGAACTTATTTACCTGACCAAATCACTATAACTTGCATTGGATATTTAAAAACAAGATATTTATTATTAGCTTTTGAAGCTTTAATGTAGATATGATTTCTGATAGGCTTTCACAAATACTGAAAGTAGCTTCCAGGCCTTCTTCTTTTAAGGATCTTTGGAGATTCATAGAACTACCACATTTGAAGACTGCACCATCCAATGAGGACAAAAATTCAGTGACTTCCCCAAAATAATTAACAGTAAATTACAAGTCCTGATTACTCTTACTTTTTCACAAAATGCTCCACAGAGTTTTCAAAAGACACAAAAAGCATTTTTGTATTTAGATAAGCCTTTTAAAATATAAAGTAAGACCACAAAGCAGTGTGACAGGTTTTCTTCTGTCACTTGTAAACTCTAGAGAAGGCAATTCTCAGAACCCTAGAGTGCTGTGGAAACATCTTCATTTACAATCAGGATAAACTGCATCCAACCAGGAGCCCTGGGTTCTAGCTGCCATCCCGCATGGTGTGATCCTGAACAAGACTCTCAACTTCTGGATAGCAGAAGCCCCGTCACAGGATGAAAGGGGCCGACTGAGGTCGTCTTGAAGATCTCTTCCAGTTCTGTTATTTTGTAATGCAATGAAATCGGACTAACATGTTCCAAACTGTTTGGATGTCAGAACCTACATCGAACATACAATACTTTTAAAATTCCTACTTCTCTTTTGAGTCCTGTTCTTAAATTTTTTTTTCATGTTCTTCAGTGCACTGAAATACATTTTCCTACTTAACAGCCTCTTCATGAATAGCAATTAAAAAGCTTCTCAAGGATGTACTTCTCATAACTTGCTTTTATTTTTTTTCAACTTGCTGCTTTAATTTCTCCAAGATCTCTTCTGCAGTTGTGGACACTAATAGCTTCACCACTTTTTCACGAGATTTACCACCCTGGACCAAAAGGAAAAAATGGTGTGAGGATGACTCACTGAGCATTCTAGTGCTATTAGAGAGAGCAGAGCTCAGCTGCGGCCATCAAAGCTGAGTCCTCGGGGCTGCCGCTGGTGGGCTGCAGCTTTCCCGACAGCCGAGCTAGCGCTTTCTCCCGCTCATCTCTGGGTTTCTGGTCTAACCAGCAGCTGTATCCCTAGATTCCGCCATACTACAAATGTTTACAACTCTCCGGGGTTTTTACCTTCATACATCAATTTCTGTAATAATAAAAACTGGCATTAAAATTTCAAAATGAATGGAGTCCAGACGTAGAATATCGTGTTTTTAAGTAACTTCCTTGTTTAAATTAAAAGTGAAAATTATTTTTTAAATTACCAAATTTGCAATTTTATATAAACTTTGTATAAAAATAATTCCAAATATAGAACTGCTGTTCTGTTACACATTTCTGAAAATTCAAAAAAAAAAAAAAAAAAAAAAAGCAAATGCTCTAATTCCACAACCAACTGAGCCAAGGGTTTCATTTTGAAACATCCTTTAAAGAAGGTAAAATCTGCGCCATGGTCATCTATCGGGGTAGAAGAGCAGGAAGTGCCTTTCACGCCAATATCAGAGCGTGCACACCGACAGAATCCGAAATGACCTGCCACAGGTGGAAGATACATCAAGGGAAGTGGTCTGATGGGAGAGATTTTTAGATGCAGCCTATTAACCAAAGACTCTGAATGCCAGCTAGAACCTGGATCTAGAGAGTATATCATTAGAAGCATGGTTGGGTCTCACTCCTGCAAATTCCATTTCAATAAGTCTTGAGGGACGCCTGGGTGGCTCAGTCGTCAAGCATCTGCCTTCAGCTCAGGTCATGATCCCAGGGTCCTGGGATCGAGCCCCGCATCGGGCTCCCTGCTCCACGGGAAGCCTGCTTCTCCCTCTCCCACTCCCCCTGCTTGTGTTCCCTCTCTCGCTGTGTCTCTCTCTGTCAAATAAATAAATAAAATCTTAAAAAAAAAAGTCTTGAGTGATGCCCAGGAATGTGTATTTTAGACATCATTCCCAGGTGATTTTGATACCCACCTCCAGAGCAAACCCATGATATTAATGACTTCACCTGGCCCTCTCTCTTCTTAATGAGCTTCTCCCGGGAATCAGGATAACGTGGGGGACCAGAAACACGTTGATGGACTCACTAAGGGACCCCTTTCAGATTTGTTAGTATGGTGACAATTTGAAGGAAAAGACAGATAAAATCAGTCTGACAGCAGGTACAAGAATACATGTAGAAAGGAGAAAATGCTCGAAATGGTGGCAACTAAGGAATACATGTACAGAGCACGGTCAGAGTAAGGATCAAGGCAGTAGGAATGAAGGAGACTACATAGAATTCACATATTTTAGTGAATAAATGGATGAGAGTTTAAAAAGAAAACCTAGCTTTTCAATTACTTGGAAAAGAAAGAACCCATATTTATAAAATAATGACTGTGTAATCATCAAAGCTGTTTCCAGGGAGAGAGACCTACCTTATCCAAAACCACGTCACTCTTCCTGAGCTCCAAGACCTTGGAGAGGTACCGACAGAGCTCGGCATTAGCCTCTCCTTCCGACGGGGGGGCTGCTATGGCCACGCTCACAGCTTCCACTGTCACGTCTGCAATGAAATCAGCGCGGACTATATCCTTAGGAGCGAGGATACTCTGTAAAAGGGTTTGCATTTCCCTGGCACAGAGTGGGTTTTCCATCAATAACTACTGCATGAAGAAATGAGCGAGTAAACTACTCACACTTGAGGGAACATAAACATGATAAATACGCCTCTGCCATTTCAGGAAAGAAATCCAGAGAAAACTGACATTTCCCCCATCCTGTGGACCAAGATGGGCCCAGAGTCCTGGGCAGTGTCCTGGGCCTCAAGCAACTGGAAACTGGATCAGGAGCTGGGTGTCAACGAGCCAGCTCACGGTTCCGTCATTGGGAAAATGAGATTCAGCTCGTGTGAAATGCCTCTTTTGGTTTTTAAAATGCAGCATTTAAACATTTACACAGCACTTGTATACACTAATTCGATGGCACACAAACATGTTTCAGGGACTTCACAAATATTAATGTGTTCAATCCTCACTACAGCTTTATGAAGAAGATATTAATGCCATTATGATCTCCAGTTGACAAATCCAGATGTGCCCAAGGGCACATGGCTATAAAGCTATGTTGTAAGTCAAAGTTAATTTGAATGCATGCTTTGACATCCTGGGACAAAGAACATTGCTTTTGAAGAGTGCTCCTGCCTCCCTGGTCAATACAGCCTTTATAAAGTGCACCTGCCCCTAGTCCTCCACAGTTATTCGGAGTGAGAAATACTTACTTAAAGGAGTTTGCAAGTGAGCTTAAGCTGGTCCCCACCTGGGGTTACGCAGGCATTTTCACACACTTACACCTTGCCCATGTGAACGACGTGGCCACAGAATCCACAAGCACAAAGTAGCACAACAACCCACCTCCTGTCCTGTCACCGACTGGGATTCTAAGGTGTGCCTTTGTCCTTTCAAATCCAGAGGCATCTCACAATAGGGGGCAAAGAAAGTATTCACATGGATTTTGTCTTGCTGGTACACAGAATACTTGTGTACCTTCTAGTGGATGGCATCTCAGATTTGATGACACGTGGTGTGCCGAGAGCGGGCTGTCCACAGCGACTACTCAGAAAATGCTGGCCATGGTGGGTGCGGCCCACACACAGCCAAGCTAACTCGGCCACTAGCACAAACCACGTCCAGCACCCCAGTTCTGAGGTCTTGTTTTCAAAGTGTAAAAAGAAAAGGAATAAACAGCTTTGGAGGTGAAAAAGACCTTCACAGTATTTCAGATGAATGGTTCTCAAACTTTTTTCCCCACCAAGAATACCACCCCCCCCACCTGCCCCCATACAAGTTCCCCTGGACTCCCAACATTCACAATAAATGAAAACAGTTACTCAGGAGCCCTGCCTGCTGCCCCCCACCCCGCCGTGTCCACCTAAGGGATCCCTGAGGCACCTTTTGGGCTCCAGGGAACCGCCTGAAAGCCTTAGTCCAATATTCCATCCCACAGAGAAAAAGAACTGGGCCCAGAAAAGTTTTGTATTGTTTTAACTTAAAACAAGTTTGCACAGGAGCTGAAGACCAGAGCTCTCAGATTCCAGGTTTTCTCTTCCTCCTTGGGTCATTAAACTCAACCAAAATGTCTCCTTTCTTTCTCTGACCAACGTCTCCACTTCTGAAATAAGGACAAACTAGTAATTCTAGGCTACATACACGTGTCCTTTCTAAAATACCGTATTTTTAAGGGAGAAAATATACAATGGCTTCTTCATCGAACTTGGTATGCTTTAAATATCGTATATTCACTTCGACACTGGATTTACACCTTTACATTATTAGAATCTAGTAAACGGGGAAGGCTCTCATGGCAGATTCGAGAACTACACCGACTGTACAGGATCAACTGTCAGCTAACCCCCGCCCCATGACTCCCAGCTCAGTGTCCACATATACCTGTCACAGCGTTTTGTTTGGACCCGGGTTTGGCACGGATGGCTATGGTGACGCAACCCTTAGGATCAACCGCCACAGGACCTGGGGGAGGAAGTGGTCTCTCTGGCTCCTTGCTCTGGTTCTTACCCTAAAACGACAACAACACCCACACGACAACTTTACAGGCTGTAAGGCACGTCCCCACACGTCTGAGCCTTCCACTACTCCCTTTCACCTTTAACTAAGACGAGCTCGTCGCGCTCAGGAATCTCTGGCCACCCGGAAAGGTTTTCCAAGTATTCCGCATCAATTCTTGCACGAGGCCCTCCGATCAGCCCAACCGAGTGTTAGTCTCCTGCGCCGGGAATTCGGGACCAGCCACCTGAGTGCCGGGCCCTAGCCCAGGCGCAGGGGCCACCTCTTACTCATCCCTGCACCTCCGGCAGCACGAGCTGACAAACGTGTGCGCGCAACCAGGCTGGAAGTGTGTGTACTGGGGGAGAGGAAGGCACGGCGGCGGCACTCAAGGCCTGCTCCCGTGACGGAAGCTGCCGCCCAGCTCCGCGTCCAGGACCCGGGCAGCGCGGCGGCAGGTGCGCAGAGGTTGCGCACAGAGCGGCGAGGACGCGCGGCGCGCACCGGCGGCCCAGCGCGGGAGGGCGCCGCCCCGAGCCTCCGACGCCGGGGGGCGCTGGCCCTACGGGAACCCTGCCGTCCGGACGGAGGCGGGGGCGGCAGAAGGCCGCGGGAGCCCCGGGTCTCGGGGGCCGCCAGCCGCCGGCTGCGCTTCCCCGCCTGCGGGCCCCGCCTCTCCCGCGCGCCGCCCACCCTCCCCCTGCCACGGGGCTTGCCACTGGCCTTGTTCGTCGCACCAGCTTTCCTGGGCATCTCGGCGCCTGAGGAGAGCCGGGCAGAGGCTCCGGCCCCGCGTCTCGACAGGAGCCGCCTCAGCCTGCCGCTCAGCCGCAGCATCCCCGCTGGGGAGCGGGGCGGAGGCGAACCGGCGCCGGAAGAGCGCTCCGCGCCTGCGCACGCGGGCGGGCGCGGCCCCGCTGGCCCGCGTATCCGCTGCGGCCCCAGGGCGACCCCTCCCGGCCGGCGGGAGCACGACCCCCCCATCCTGGAAAGTAGCCCGGGAGACTGGGATGGAGAGCTGGGCTTGAATCCTGTAGTGACGGCCCCCAACCACAGCCCCCCACACCCCAGGGAGGAAGGCTGTGTTACGCTGGTCTTCTTTCCTCCTGGGAACAAAGGACTGCAGCGAGCGGCAAGGCGGGCACAGGGCCAGGTGTCGGCCGGCTTCTGCTGCCCACCAGCGGGTGCGGACGCTGCTCCCCATGGCCCATAGGTGGATGTGGAGCGTCGTGCAGCCTCAGCCCTCGGGCACATTCCACCTGTTGTGCCAGGCGCTGAGGATTCCACAATGTAAAAGGAGAGGAGATGGTATTCTGATGTGCGATGTGGCAAGAGGTGAAACTGGAGGTGGGCAGAAGCAAGGGACTGGCGCTTGGAGAAGAGATCACTGGCTGCAGCGTGGCCAGCAGAGCAGAGGCGGGGAGACCTGCCGCTCAGATGGAAGATGGTGGCCTGAGCCAGGATGATGGCAGTGGGGCAGAGAGCGGAGAGTGCATCATCTCAGGGATATTCAGGAGCTGCAGCTTGGGAGGCAGACCTGGGTTTACATTCCGCCTCCCCCTGACGGACCTTTAGAAACATGAAATCTCTGCGTGTGAAGTGGGTTTTAGAACAGTACTTAACTCACACTGATGTGAGGCACAGATGAGAATGTGTCAGCTACTTAGTGCAGAGCCCGCAACACAGCGATCGTTCTGGTAGCGATTATTAACACCAAACAACCCTAACAGAGTAAATAACGAGAAGAGTCTTCATTCTCCCACCTCCTGAGATTAGAACAAGGGAGAAAAACCGGAGGCCACAAAAAAGGACGAAGCAGCAGATAGACAGCAGGAGTGATTACTGCTAAGGCAGCAGCGAGGCACTCTTATTTTGTGTTGCATTACTTCCATAAATTAAAAATAAGGTTAAACCTCAATTAACTAGAATCCTTGTCCCAAAACAGTGTCTTATACTCAACTTCCAGGGGGGAAAAAAAAGACAAATAACAAAAAAATAAAAGGATAATATTTATTTTTTTAAAAATTCCAGGGGATGTCCCGGATCAGTGAACAGTTCCGTTTCTTAGCCCTTCTATAGCTACCTTCAGTTACAATCATTGTTCAGTGCAACATACTTGAAAAGCATTTGAAATGCCTCAAATGTCAAAAAAACATTAACTTACTTACCCAGGGCATACTATACTTTGCAAGGTAGAAGTACTTTCCATAACAGTTACTACAGGGTATTTGCTGGTTAATCTTTAGTTAACCAGAACCACACACATTTCATAGATATTCCAGTTAACTGAGGTTTACATCCATAAGATACCAGAGATAGAAAAATGTCCCTTCTTCAGCAATTTTGAGACCTCCGCCACCAACACACCTCACTACCTTCTTAAAAATATAAAATGAAGTGCTATTTTAGATGAAAAATGTTTGTCCTAATTACTATTATTTAGAAAACCTCAATTCTTTTAAGTTGTTACTTAAAAGAATTGTGATTTTTAACCATCTTCCAAAACTATTTGATATATCTTAAACTTAATTACACATAGGTTTTCTTTAACAAGATAATCACTTTTGAGGGAAAGAGAATTTATATAAAAATTTTGCTTTATAAAAAAGTATACAAATGTTACTCTACCAGGTATACTTCCTATTCCCTCCTAATACAGCTGTACCTGTGACATGAGTGAGGTCATAAATATGAAACATATCTTACTTCTTGGGTAGAACTGTGTCGGTGACAGAAAGTATACTTTTCAGGAGTGATTCTGTTGGTTCTCTTTAAAATTTCAAAGTAGTTGTTAGAAAGGTCAGTATTTTATTCAGTTTCTAGTTATGTAAGATTATCGCCCCAATGTGGAACCGACGCTGGTTGGCCGGTCGCCACCAGCAGCGCCATCTCAATCTCGGGCATTCTCAGGAGCATCCCCCACACAGACACACGAGGACAATGGTGCAGTTCAGTGATAAAGAATCCAGTCTTAGACTCTACCTTTAGATCCTCTGTTTATGTCACATTATTGTGAATCTGTACAAACTCCATTTATAGTTTAAAACTGTACTACGTAACATGACTATATGCTATTATAAAATATCCTTTTTTGTAAATACAATGAGAATGTTCTTGGGCATTTATTAGGCCTACTTCTAGCACTATTCTGAATGCTAACAACCAGATACTTCAAAACTCCAAATATAAGGTCAGTTTTCTTAATTTTCTGAAATTAGTTATGTGAATTAATGGGAATTCTTTAGGAATACTGACCCATCTCATCTCATGTAACCTTCAGAATAGATAAGCCTGTAAGTCCAACTCATCTAACCTTCACAACAGTTAAAACAACATCAACAACAAAACCAGCTGTCTGAAACAAGAATCTTTCTATAAAACTGTGGAAAGACCATGAGTCAGCTGATCTATGAAATTATACAAGATAAAGCTGAAAGACCTGAGCTTTGTTTTGTTTTTTTAAATAGTTACGCCCAGTTCTCTTTTCCCCTAAGGTTATAAGAAAATGGAAAATCTGCTTTTAAACCATGCAGAGATTTAAATGAACATTCTTCATCTCCTCTAAGAAACTAAAATGTTTCTTAAAATTTTAAATATTCATGACACTCAAACTATTTTTTGTGGCCAGTTTTTTATGCCTTTGAGACTAGATGGTATGGTACTATTTAGCCAAGATGTATCAGAATGTTGAATTATGTATAAAATATTATTTCTGGTATTTGTCCATCTTCTATTGAAGTGCCATTATTATTGCCAGGGGAACTGAAAAAGAAAAAAACAGTCTTGCTAGCAGTAGGTGTCTCATGCACGACTTTCTTCAATCCTTTTGTGCCATAGTGGGAATCTGGACCCTAAATGAGAACAAAAGGTTCATTAGTAATTCTCATTTAATAAGCACTCAATTTAATGTGGTGTTTTAATTAGATTAACAATCTGTTATATTTCATTATAGTTCTTATATGAAACTTTATGTTAAACCATTTCATGAAAAATGAAGTTTTTGCTACAAAGCCAGTTAATGATTAAAAATACTGAAAGTAGAAGTCCGCTTTTAGACAACAGTGAAATGGTTTTAAGAAAATAATTATTTTATCTTCTGTCAAACATTCAAACTCCTACTCAAGCAAAGGGCTACTTCTTGCGAGCTGTGCTGAGAAGCACTTCTTTGTCAAACCAGTGGAGAGTACTTTAACTCCCAGCTTCCTTCTTTCCCCTCTTCCTAAAGGCTTTATCGTCAGGGACTCTCAGCTTCTATGGAAAACCACTCTGTAACATGCAAGAGGAAACCCCCCAGTTCACCCTGTGGAACATTCTGGAAGACTTACTTTGAGTGTCGCACATGCTGTGTAGCACACGTTGGGCAGGATCTCTATAGGCTCTTTGAACATGACCCTGAATGTGTTAGCAGTCCCATCACAACTGAATCCAGTATCATTTTGTCCCAGGGTTTGCTTTTTTTCGTATTCAATGATCTGTAATTTTTCAAAGAGAAGTTACACTTGAGTTACATCAACTGAAGCCAGGTTCACAGAAAGGAGTAGGGAGCCCTGAGGAATAGCGACTGCGTCTCTTGTGTAATTCTTCTGTACTTACCTCTAACCCCCAGAGATGTCTCTAACAGGCCGTCAGGGGCAGGGAGGATGGCAGCTAACTGGGGCGCGCAGCAGGACAGAGGGGCTTCCACAGAAGACACACGGCTCGGGTTACTGGTTTTTAGAGCCCCTGGATTTTAGATGCTGAGGAAAATGGGCCTTTACTCCTTGCTAGCCTGTGTCTTGCCACGAGAAAATTCTCAAAGCATTTCCTACGTCGAAATGTTATTTACTGAAATTAAAACGACCTGAAATGCAATATTCAGGTACACAGATATGGAAAATGTGAAAATCCTGGGTTTTCAATTTAGTTCCATAATCTGTGCCAGGCACAGAAGGACACACTCTCAAGGAGCTTCTAGTCACTAGACCTGTGTGCAGTGACAATTCAGTATGGCGCTTGCAGTAAGAGCGACACGTAAGGTGAAGCTGCTCAGTGGAGGAGAATTTTATTTTGTCAGCAAGGGGTGAGGCTGCACAGAGGAGAATTTTAAAAGCTCCAGAGCTTACCAGGTTACAAAGGTCCATGCGAGGGAACAGCACGTGCAGAGGCTGAGGCTCAAAGACCTGCCTTTTCATTTACATCTGATAAAAACAGGAGAGTGGTCATCTCTGCAGGGATAGTGACTGGAAAGATCACAAGGGGACTCCCGGGGCACTCTAATGCCCTGTTTCTTGATCTGGCCACTGGCTGCACAAGTGTGTTCAGTGTATGAAAAGCGAGCCACATGTACCATTAGAAAATATGTGTACTTTTCTAAATGTTTATCACAGTTCCATAAAAAACTTAAAACCGGGGCGCCTGGGTGGCTCAGTCGTTAAGTGTCTGCCTTCGGCTCAGGTCACAATCCCAGGGTCCTGGGATCGAGCCCCGCATCGGGCTCCCTGCTCAGCAGGAAGCCTGCTTTTCCCTCTGCCTCTCTCCCTGCTTGTGCTCTCTCTGTCAAGTAAATAAATGAAATCTTTAAAACAAAACAAAACAAAACAACAACACTTAAAACTGTGGCATGCTGGTGTCCCGGGGCCAAGCAGTGAGCCCCAGGATCCGGTGGTAGCAGTAGAATCCACAACAGACCGCGGCACTTCTCTGAGCCCGTTTTATTGTTTCACTTGAGGGAAAACTTGCTTTGCCTTCTTCCTAAGGCTGCTGTGCGAATCCCATTAACAATTCCAGCAACACCCGCGACAGAGCACGTGGCAAATACTTCACACGCATCCCCTCTCACAAAGCTGTATGGTGGGCGCCACGGCTGACACCGCAGACAAGGAAACTGAGGCCGGGGGACACTATATAACTTGCCCACCATCACACCTCGAGGGGGTGGAGCTGAGACTCAGACCCAGGACGGTCTATCTGGCGGTGGATCTGGAGGGTGTGTGACGCTAGCCACTGGGGGAAGAAAGTAAAGACAAGTCCTATTTCTCATTTTACTCAGAGTTTTTATATTTTTCCATTTCAATGTAATACCTACATCCCTGATGCCCTCTCTCAGGCCTGAAGATTATACAGCCTGTTTAAGTGGGTTCACGGATCCTACTGGGATAGGATCTTAATACTCCTTATAAAGTGAAATGGGGAGTTATCATGAAAAGCTTTTATACCCCTCAGAGGTTTGCTGTGGTTTTACTGCATTTAACACAATAAAAATAAAATTTTCTAACCTTTAAAATCTTTCAAACAATTTCAATGCATTTGGAACCTATTTGTTAAAAATATTAAAAATATCACTTTCTGGGGCTCCTGGGTGGCAAAGTCGGTTAAGTGCCTGCCTTCAGCTCAGGTCATAGTCCCAGGGTCCTGGGATCGAGCCCCATGTCAGGCTCCCTGTTCAACAGAGTCTGCTTCTCCCTCTGCCCCTCCCCCTGCTCATGCTCTCTCTCTCTCAAATAAATAAAATCTTAAAAAAAAAAAAAAGTCACTTTCTAATTGGTTTGTAAGAGTGACAAATTGACATGACTGATGTAAATTCATCAGCTGATTTCGTTTTTTTAAGTATTTATTTATTCTCTACACCTGAGGGGCTCAAACACATAGCTCCAAGATCAAGAGGTGCATACTCTTCTGAGTGAGCCAGCCAGGGGTCCATCAGCTAAATTATTTTTAATACTTATTTGTTTATTCGAGAGAGAGAGAATGAGCGGGAAGGACAGAGAGAGAGGGAGAATCCCTAGCAGACTCCACACTGAGCGCAGAGCCCAACACGGGGCTCCATCTCACGACCCAAGCCAAAACCAAGAGTCGGGGGCCTAACTGACTGCACCACCCAGGCGCCCCAGCTGAATTACAATGTAACTTTAGCAGACAGGATTAGACAATGAGCATAATGTCATGAGCAGAGACAATAAAGCAATTCTTCCATTTGAAGCAAGGGATCTTTGTGAGGTAGTGAGGAATCTCTTTCAACGGTCATCAAATCAGACCTTTGAATTGCTCCGTATTTTGAAAACTCATGATGTATTTTGAACATAAAGTTCACCAAGGTTTTTACTATTAACACTAATATATTAATAACATTTTAGAGAAAGTTATTTTCTACAGATAAAAGTTTTCACTCTTTACTTCCTTTTCTCAATTCTGTATTTTGTGTTTTAACTTATGCATAATATCAAAGTACAGTATCACATGTGCATAGTTTGTAAATACAAATCCAGCGTAGATGTGTTTCGAAAACAATTTTACTAACTGGGGTGTGTAATCACAATAGTGGGAGAACACTGGTTTACTGGAAGGGAATGTGAGAGGTATTTAACTTTCTTCCGGATTAAGAACTGAGGTGGAGCAGATCTAAAGCATGAGGCAGGGTCTAGTCAGACAATCAGGAATCAGAAGGTGTTCATAGTTTTGAGAAATTGAACAGTTTCAAGCCCTGGAGTTCGAAGTGCCATGGAAAAAACGGGTGGATGTTTTAAGACAGCCAATGCACAGCAGGAATGACCGATAGAAGTGTTCCCTGGAGAAAGGAGAGCTCCTTCTATGCTAATGCTTCTGTGAAGGACCCCAGGACCCCAATTCTCTGAAACCACTCTTGATTGGTTGTAAAACAGAACTCTCTAGGCTTTCTGATACCTTTGATAATTATATTGAAATCTGGATTTTGTCAAAATGAGATCTTATTGTAAAATTACGTTTGTTATATTTCAAGATTACATACAGTGAGGAAGAAAGTGTACCTGTATATTCACTTGATAATCCGTGGGACCATGAATAGATCCATATAAACCAAATCCGACTATAGAGATTCTTCTATTAACTGTGAACCTGAGAATGAAATCAAATACAAAATAATACACATAATTAAATAAGTATTCATATTCTGAAGGCTTATAAAACTTTTAAGTGTTACCTGGAATAACTAATTTTGCTCATAAAAAGGAAAACTGTCATAAATTTGATATCCTTGGAGGTGTTATCTGTTTACCAAAAAACTCCTTCTAGAGTAAATTTTAACTTAATGCTAACTTAAGTAGAATTTGTTTTCTGTACTATACATTTTTGAGAGTCAAAGGAAATTATTTAACCTAAACACCCACTTTTGTTGTAATGATAATTTTAATGATGTATTAGTCCAAATATGTTTGCCCATCTCCTTCATGAACACAAATTTGTCAGCCATTAGGACCGAAACCCAGCAGCCCAAACTAGAACAATTTCTCAGCCTGATGAATACTTACAGCCTGTCAGATTTAGATCTTGGGCCCGGCACCAGGGAAATAATGGTCAACAAGCTAGTCTACCCACACTGCACCTGTAGCCAAATGGAGGTCGCTAGTAACAGGCAAGTAAGCAAAGGAATCAATCAGTAATTCCAGGCTGTGATCAGAGCTGTGAAGGAAGCGGCTGCCATAACAGAACACAGTGTGCAGCGCAGGGTCAGGACCTGATTTACGCAGGTGGATCAGAATGAGATCTCATACGGCAACAATTAGCAAGTCCAGTTTGGTCGTAACAGTTAAGAAACAGACCCACCTTACTCCATTTTATGAATGTACAAAAACTGACAGTAAGCACAAGTAGCACTGAGAGACCGTATGATCAGCGAGCACCTGTGACATAAAGCAGGGGCCCTCAGCCTCCTCAGTAGCAACGTCAATGCTCACTACTCCAGCACAGAGCACCACTACGCCGAGTCCTTCCTGGGCCGGGTGCTGGGCTTCAAGATTTTACATCAATTATTTCCTTTAATCATCGTAACAGCTCTATAAACTCAACAACGCAGTACTGTTTTTATTATCCTCCGTGTTGACAGTTGAAGAAACTGAGGTTTAGAGAAATTAACTTGCCTGGGTCACAAAGTGTGGCATGGCTGGGACACGACTGCAGGTCTGCTTGGGCCAAAACGCCCATGCTCTTACCCACTACAGTCCAGTGCCAGGACTGCCTTAAGACTTTTAAATATATCGTTCATAATACGGGTTTTTTCTTATTTTAAAAAAGTAATACATTCTCTGTAAAAAAAAAAAATTAGAAAATGCAGCTAAACAAACAAGGACAATTTTAAAGCATCTCTAAATCTACTATCCAGAGATAGCCCCCATTTATCCTTTGGTGCATTCTCTTTTCAGACTTTAAGTTCTATTTTTTAACAATGGGAAAATAAGACTTGTTTTCTATGAACACATTACTTTAAAAATCATCTCAGAATACATACACACACACACACACACACACATATTTTTTGCAACTTCTTTCTCATTTAAAAAGGTAAATGATTCCTACTGGTCCACTATATTTAACTAATTTCTCATTGTTGGATAATCTAGGTTACTTGTGATTTTGTTATCATACAACAGTGCCGTGATGAATAATCTTGTAGGGCCTTAATTATGTCCTTAGAATAAATTCCTAGAAGTAGAACTGCTGAGGAAAATGAAAGGCATGTTCTTAAGGCTTTAGATAAACATTATCAAATTACTTTCTGGGAAGACTAGCACACTTTCCACCCCACAGGGAACAAAAATTGATTCTATCTCATGCTCAGCAATCCTGAGTATTTTCATGTCTTTGTGCCACTGAGAAACTGATGACTGACAAATTCTATTTATATTTCTTTGATTACTAATGAGTTAAAACATTTGCTCATATGCTTACCATCTACTGGATTGTCTCTTTAATGAAATACTCATGTTCTTTTCCCATTTTTCTCTGCTGATGAATGTCTTTTTCATGTGGATTTGAAAGGCCATGTTATATAGCTGTGCTTTGTCAGTAAATATCCATTACGGAAAGTATCCTGTTTGTCATTTACTTATTAACTTTATGTTGGCTTTGGAAGTAAAAATGTTGGATTATCTGTAGTCAAATTATGATCTCTGCCAAGCTTAAAGAGGCCTCTCTCACCCCATCATAACATTCACCTCCTCTAGCACTCTCATGATTTCATTTTTTTAATGTTAAAATTTAACTTTATACCAATAGTTGTAGATGGGATCAGAAAGGATCTAACTTTATTTTCCCAGTGGTTAATCCTTTCTTCCCCTTCTAAATGCTCATCTATGTTAGGTTCCATATAACACTTACTTTAACTTTACAATACTTTTCACTTTCGATCCATGCTGCTCTTTTAAAAAGAGAAACATCTAGTCTTCCAGATTAAATTCAGAATAACTTTGCCAAGCCACTCCTCCGTACCAAACACATGTGACTTCTGAAAGGAACTGCGTAACATACAGGGCTTAGTTTGGAAAGACACTGACTCCAGTCGAAGCTCTCTAGTTCTTCATAAAGGTACTAGACCGTGTGTTTCTTAATGGATTTATTCCTGCTCCTTTATGTTGTCACTATGATAAGTGGGATATTTCTTAATATTTTAACTGAAAATCTAAATATTTTTAAATTTCATCTTTTTATTGTGCCAGAATATACAACAAAATGTACCATCTTAGCCATTTTTAAGTGTGCAGTTCAGTGGCACTGAGCACATTCAACCCTTGCCACCATCCATCTCTGTAACTGAATTCTGATGACACACAGGAACACCACTGGTTTTTGCATATACATTTCACAAGTGGCCACTATTCTCTTCCATTGGTTCTAACAGATTTTTACTGATCCTGAGGTTATCCAGATGGATCCATTGTTCTCAAAAGGAGTTCTGTCCTCAAGAAGGCCAAGCTCTGTTTTCACAAAGGATTAGGGGCACTACTGGAAGGAGCCAGCAATGATTAGGACAGTCTCCCAAAACAAAGAATCCCAATCAACTTTCAAGTGTCCTATCAGAATTCATGTAGGTGACAAATTCATTTATAACTACAAGAGTTCAACCTAATTCTACTTGATGTACAAACCAAAGATTTTTGCTTGTTGTTGTTATAAAGCAAGACCACTTCTGCAGAGAGGATGTGTCTTATGTCTGTGCAAAGGAAGGAATTAGGGGATTATATCCAACCCTCTGTTCTCTTTGCAGAGTGGGGTCTCCAAGTCCCCAGCATCACACAGTGTTTCAAAGATTTTTTTTATGACAATTTTAATATTCACTGACCTTTACAAGAGATGATTTATAGTGGAAATATTATATAGTCAATTCTTGTTATTTGCACTAATCATATTCTATAAAGTTGCCACAAATACTAAACCACTGCTCCTGGGGGGAACATGTGTACACACACACACACACACACACACACACACACAAACACTGACACACCTCACATGGGTTATAATCCTAAAAACCGCTCATCCTAATAGATTCCATTTTCTTTATTTTACAAAAGAGAAAACAAAGGTTCAGAAGTGTTAAGTGACTTGCCAGAGGCCACCCACCAACAGGTGCAGAGTTAGGATTCACATGCCCACAGGGCCCAGCGCCTGCCCTGCACTGCCCTCTACTGTCTCCATTCCCACAGGAGAGCAGAAATAAGAAGGCAAAGAGCATCTCCTCATGTGACCTCAAATAGGAACACACTTCCCTGGCAACGAAAATCTTTCCTATGACTTAAGAAAGCATTGCGAGTATTGATTTTGGGAGTACGAATAAATTTTAGTGAGTAAGAGAGCTGCAAATCTGGAAACTAAATAAATAGGATTGACTGTTCTTTGTTTTATTTAAAACCTTTAAGAAAATGACATGATTGGCAGCAACACTGCTCCTGGTTTTTGACACCTTAGTATGCTACACCCGTCCCCTGCAAGCGTAGCTGTCTCAGCACGCTGGTGTGCATGGACAGACTGCTTCCGTCTGTCTTCTAGTGTGTCCTGCTCCAGAGCCTACATACTGAAGTACGTATTTTATTTGATCTCAGTTACATTTACTGCTCCATTACAACTAGGTCATTATGGTAATTAAAAACAATGTGTGAAGTATACAGTCTATGAACTTCTTCAGGTTATTAAAGAGGGAATATAAAATATTTTATTATAAAAAAGGGAGAACTGGTACTAATGTAGATAATGTCATTTGCAAATAATGAAAAAGACTTCTTCCTTTCCGGTACTCAAGGCTCTAATTTCCTTACCCTTTATGATAATCATAAATAAATCACATCACCCAGAATTAGAAGAATACTGCTGAAACACAGCAAGGCTGGCCAGCATTGCTATCTTGAGGTTTTGATAGTCTATCACGTTAAAGAATTTTTCTAGACCAAGTCTATTAACAGTTATATCTGGAATGAAGGTGAAATTTTATCAAGTCTTTCTGACACCTACTGAAACAATCAAATTCCTTTTCTTCTTTGATCTGCTACTGTGGGGAATGGATGTTTAATATATTTCCTAATACTGAGCCATTTTTTCAGTCTTCAAACAAACCCTGTTTGCTCATACAGTACTATCTTTCTGAGGTATTGCTAGATTCAAGACACTGATATCGTACGTAGAAGTTCTTCTGTATCAATGAGACTGATCTAGAAATGTTTTTGTCTCATCAGACTACTGTATAAGGGTTATGCTTCTTTCAATAATTAACCAAGAAGTATTTTCTTCTTTTAATGCTCAAGGAAATGACCTGTTCCTTGAAGGTTTGATAAAACTCACCTGTAAAAACCACCTTGTGAAGGGACAGTTCTTTGATAACTTTTAATTCCTTCCACTGGTAATTGGTCTATTCAGGCTTTCTTCTTCAGTCAATTTTGATAATTTATATTTGCCTATAAAATGATCCATTCCATCAAGATGTTCAATTTATTAGCACAGAGTAAACTCAGAATTAAAATAAAAATTGCCTTAGTATATGATTATATCCCCATTATTATTTCTAAACGTATGTTTTCTTCTTTTACTATTTTTGAGGCTTATTTATTTTGTTGATTTTTTTTAAGGAACCAGCTTACGGATTTCTTAATTCTAGTTTTAAATTCATTAATTTCTACATTTATCTATTTCCCTTCTCTTTTCTATTGTTCTTTTGCTATTCACTTTCTCGCTACTTGAGTTGAATGCTTAAATCATTGATTTCTACTCTATTTATTAAAAGTAGATTATTACTGTCCTTTTGTGTGACACTTTGGCCTCATCTCATAAATTTTCATATATAATATCCTCACTGTGAATGATTATTAAATAGTCCACCAATGCATTTATTTCCATTTTCACCCAATATTTATGAGTCCTCCCCCTCAGAATTCTGTTTTTTAACAAACGTATTATTAGTTCCTAGTTTGATACTAAAGTGCCATTAAAGAAGTAAAAATCCGAAAGGTCTGTTTTATGAAAACTGGTACTTAGTCTATTTTGATATTTAACCTAAAGAAAACAGAATACAGCAAGATCAATTCCAACAGGATTATATCCGTGCGTCTTTCAAGACTCTTGACCGTTCTCCCCATTCAAGCTTTTGTAACTGGACACGGAGCTGTGTCCCGTGCAAAGAGGAAGCGCACACGGAACGCTGAAGAGCAAGTGTTTGCTGAGTTAAGGTGCAGAGCCTGCCGGCCCGCCACGCCAGTCCCAACAGAACCCGGGCCGCAGGAAGCCCCTCAAGCCTTTCTACCTTCTCTCGGTTCCCGAGAGGTCCTCTCACTCACGGTCCCGCGAGGAGATGGCTGTACCTCCCTGACTCCCGGCTGCTGTCCTAACTCTGAAATGCATCAGACAAAGACGGAAAGAAAACCCGGTCAGTGCTCTCCCGCGACGCGAGGAGAGGCGAGGCGAGGCGAGGCGAGGCAAGGCGAGGAGAGGGGAGCCCGCGCTGGCGGCGAGGCAGCCCACCTGATGCGGTCACTCGTGCCGCTGTAGCCCCAGCGGCTCTCCACCTGCTGGAACCTGTTGATGCAGCACTCCTTCCCCCGCAGGCAACACCGGGGCCGGTCCACGTAGTCCACTCGGGGCTTAGGATTGACCGTAAAATGAAGAAACAGATTGACCACTTCACGGTCGGACAAAATTCCAGACTGAGCAGGACCTGCAGAAATAAACACACACCCTCAGGAAAAGCACCTGGACTTCAATTCCTAACTTTGTAATACTTCACATAATAATGTGAATTCAAATCCAGAAGATGTAAAATAACAGTGAGGTAGAAAAATTTTAGTATGCATTTAATTTTACAGATTTCTAAATCCATTTGAGTTTAACAGAACGTAAGTGTTAATAGTGCTCTCAAATAAATAAATAAATCTTTAAAACAACAACAAACAAGCAAAATCTTCCACAAAGAAAACTCTAGATCCAGATAACCTCACTGGTGAATTTTCCTAAACATTTAAGGAAAAAACAACACCAATCTTACACAAACTCCTGACCACTGAAAAAAGAAACATTAACTTTTGTATGCGACCAGCATAAACCTGGTAATCAAAATCTCACAATTTCATTCCAAGAAAGGAAAATTATAGACTAATTCCTCTCATGAAGTGGTCATAAAAATATTTTTAAAAGTTTAGCAAACTGGATTTGGTAACATAGGATAAAGAATGACAACTAAGTCTGCCTTATATAAGGAATCCAAAGTAGGTGGGGTTTTTTTTTTTCTTTGTTTTAGATTTATTTACTTATTTGAGAGAGAAAGAGAATGAGAGAGAGAGAGTGCATGAAAGGGGAGAGGTCAGAGGGAGAAGAAGACTCCCCACTGAGCAGGGAGCCTGACGCAGGGCTCGATCCCGGGACTCCAGGATCATGACCTGAGCCGAAGGCAGATACTTAACCAACTGAGCCACCCAGGTGCCCCCCAAAGTAGGTTTAATTTGGAAAATCAGTGTAGTTCACCATATTAAGAAAATATAGCAAAGAGCATCTCTCTACTTGCTAGATGGGATGCTGCCCAATTCATGCATTGCTTAATAAAGTCAATTACATATTTGAAAAAATAAAGGGGAAAACTACTGTATCACTATCTGAAAAGAGAAGCAGTTGATAAAGTTAATGATAAAACTCTCAGCAGACTAGTAATATTATAAAAATATTATAAATATTAGTGACTAGTAATACTATAAAAATGTCAATTATCTCCACACCAATCTACAGATTCAATGCAATTCCAATCAAAATCCCATGATTTTTGGGGGGTAGAAATTGACAAGCTGAGTAAAAAAATTTATTTATGTGAAAATGCAAAAAAGACCAAAAATAGCCAACATAATCTTGAAGAAGAACAAAGCTGGAGAATTTTCACTACCAGGTTTCAAGATGTGGAGTAAAACTATGCAGAACTGGTGCAAGAATAAACAAATGTAACAGTGGGACAGAACACACACTCCAGAAACAGATTTAATTAAAACAAAATACCTGATTTACAACAAAGTTGGCCCTGCAATGTATGGGGCAAGGATAATTTTTTAATATGTAGCTACACGGGGAAAAAAATGAACCCTAACTTCTACCTCACACCATATACATGTGTGAGAAAACAATAGAAAAAAACAAAAATCCAATTGGTTTAAAGATCTAAATGTTAAATGTAAAATATTGAAACTCCTTGAAGAGAACTTCAGAGAATATCTTAATAACCTTGAGACTGGCAAATTCCTTAAAGAACACACAGAAAGACTTCACCTTACTAAAGAAAAAGATGGATAAATTAACTTCATTAAAATTAAGATTTTCTAGGGCGCCTGGGTGGCTCAGATGGTTAAGCATCTGCCTTCAGCTCAGGTCATGATCCCAGGGTCCTGGGATCGAGCCCCACATCAGGCTCCTGGCTCAGCGGGGAGCCTGCTTCTCCTTCTCTGTCTGCCTCTGCTCATGCTCTCTCTTTCTTTCTGTATCTCTGTGTCTCAAATGAATAAATAAAATTAAAAAAAAAAATTAAGATTTTCTATTTATCAAAAGCCAAGATACAGAAGCAACCCAAGTATCCACTGATAGACAAAAAGATAAGAAGATGTGGTATATATTATGATCAGAGAATATTACTCAGCCATTAAAAAAAAAAAAGAATGAGATCTTGCCATTTGCAACAACATGGATGGACCTAAAGGGTATTCTGCTAAGTAAAATAAGTCAAACAAAGACAAATACCATATGATTTCACTTATGTGGACTCTAAAAAACTCATGAACAGACACAAAAGTAAACAGGCTCTTTTTTCTTTTTTCAAAGATTTTATTTATTTATTTGAGAGAAAGAGAATGAGCAAGACAGAGAGCACAAGCCAGGGGAAGAGGAAGAGGGAGAAGCAGACTCCCCGCTGAGCAGGGAGCCCAATGCAGGGCTCGATCCCAGACCTCGAGATCCTGACCTGAGCCGAAGGCAGACGCTTAACTGACTGAGCCACCCAGGCACCCCTAAAAAGGCTCTTAAATACAGAAAACAAACCTGTTGTTGCCAGAGGGGAGATGGTCGGCGGAGGGGGGGGGGATGAGCAAAACAGGTGGAGAAGATTAAGATGTACAAACTTCCAGTTATAAAATAAGTCACAGTGACGAGAAGAACAGCATAGAGAATATAGTCAATAATATTATAACAACATTGCATGGTGACAGATGGTGACTATAGTTATCAGGATGAGCACTCAGTAATGTAGAGAATTGTTGAATCACTATGTTGTACACCTGAAACTAATATAGCACTGTACGTCTACTATACTTCAAATAATAAATTTTTAAAAAGACAGCATTAATGAAAAGGCAATCCACATGAGCAATACAAATATCTGACAGAAAACTTGTATCCAGAATATATAAAACTCTTAAAAATCAACAAAGAAACTAAGGACCTGAATAAGGATATCCAGTTATTGGCACATTCAACATTAACTGTCAGAGACACAAAATTAAAACCACAATAAAGTATGTCCTCATCCCACCAAATGACTAAAACTACAAAAACAGACAATACCAAATTCTGGAGAGGATGTGGGGCAACTAGAATAACTCTCTTAACTCGGCAGTTGAGCATGAACCTTTACAATCACTTTGGGCAACATCTGGCCAGATCTACTAATGCTGAACATATGCACACTCTATGACATAACAATTCCACTTGTTTAATACTCAACAGAAATGTTTACATGTGTACCCTAAGTGACATGTACAAGAATGTTCTTAATGGACTCCAAAAAGAAACAACCCAGATGTTCAATAGTAAAATGCATAAATAAATCATGACACATTCATACAATAGATTATACAGCAATGAAAAAGAATGAGCAACTACCACACACAACCACAGGGATGAATTTACATGTTAAGAGAAAAAGCCATACACCAAAGAACACATACTGTATGTATCATTTCCTTTATGTTAAGTTCAAAAACAGAAGACATGAACAGACATTTCTCCAAAGACAACATACAGATGCCCAACAGACACGTGAAAAGATGCTCAACATCACTCTTCATCAGGGAAATGCAAATCAAACCTACAGTGAGACTCCTACCTGTCAGAATGGGGCTAAAATCAACAACACAAGAAATAACAGGTGTTTGTGAGTATGTGGAGAAAGGGGAACCCTCCTGCATTGTTGGTGGGAACACAAACTGGTGCAGCCACTCTGGAAAACAGTGTGGAGGTTCCTCAAAAAGTTAAAAATACAACTACGCTACAATCCAGCAAATCACACTACTGGGTATTTACCCAAAGAATACAAAAACACTAATGCAAAGGGAAAGATGCACTCCTATGTATATAGGAGCGTCATCTACAATAGCCAAGATATGGAAACAGCCCAAGTGTCTGTTAACTGATGAACGGATAAAGACCACGTGCTACACACACACACACAATGAATATTACTTAGCCATAAAAAAGAATGAAATCTTACCATTTGCAATGACCTCGATGGAACTAGAGAGTATGAGGCTAAGTGATGTAAGTCAGTCAGAGAAAGACAATTACCATATGATTTCACTCATATGTGGAATTTAAGAAACAAAATAAATGATCATGGGGGAAAAAAAGGAGAGAGGCAAACCAAGAAACAGACTCTTAACTATAGAGAACTGATGGTTACCAGAGGGGAGGTGGGTGAAATAGGTGATGGGGATTAAGGAGTGCATTTGTAGTGATAAGCACCAGGTGACTAAAATAAAAACTTAAGAAAAGTTCAAAAACAGACAAAACTAATTTATAGAGGCCAGAAAACAGTCACCTTTGGGAGGGAGATCAGGGACTTGGAGGAGCCTGATGAAGGCTTCTAGGGTACTGATAATATATCATAAACTGGTATCAAGTGTGGTTCTATAGGTGTGTTCACCTTATTATATGGCTGTTATACGTCAATAAAAAAGTTTGAAGAAAAAAAATTGATTCCAACAAAAACAAATTGGGAGAAAATAAGAACATTTATGATAAATCAATAAGAAAAATTTGAATACCCAGTAGAAAAAACAAAAGTCATAAATGTTAAGAAAAAAATACAAATGGCCAGTAAATATAGTTTTAAATAGTAATGAGATTTCCTTTTTCCTTTAAATCAACCTGGCCATAACCTAAAAGCAGGTAATACTCAATGTCAATATGGATAAGGAGAATGGGTCACAGAACGAAGATTCAAAACCAGGTATGTCTGATTTTATTTATTTATTTATTTATTTATTTATTTATTTTTAAGATTTTTATTTATTTGAGAGAGAGAGCATAAGCAGCTGGGAGAGGCAGAGGAAGAGAGAGAGAGAGAGAGAGAGAGAAGCAGACTCCCCGCTAAGCAGGAAGCCCTACTCATCAGGGCTTGATCTCAGGATCCGGGATCATGACCTGAGCCAAAGGCAGATACTTAACCAACTGAGCCACCAGGTGTCCCTGGGTCTCTCTGCTTTTACATCAGAAGTGTTGATTGGGGGCACCTGGGTTTGAGTCCCGAGTGGGGGCTCCCTGCTCGGTGGGGAGCCTGCCTCTCCCTCTCCCCTCTGCCCTTCCTGCCTCCCAACCCCTCCCCCATTCGTGCTTGCTCGTTTTCTCTCTCTCTCGCTCTTTCTCCCTCTAATAAATAAAATCTTTTTTTAAAAAAAGGCATCGATCTTAAGAATCAGAAAGATCTATCATTATAACCTTGAGCAAGGCACTTAATACCTCTCAGGTTCAGTTCTCTAATCTATAGAAATACAATTTTTATATACATAGTATTTTAAAAATATAACCTAGGGGGGCCTGGGTGGCTTAGTCGTTAAGCGTCTGCCTTCGGCTCAGGTCATGATCCCAGGGTCCTGGGATCAAGCCCCGCATCGGGCTCCCCGCTCGGCGGGAAGCCTGCTTCTCCGTCTCCCACTCCCCCTGCTTGTGTCCCTGCTCTCACTATCTCTCTCTGTCAAATAAATACATAAAATCTTTAAAATATATATATATAACCTATATTCACTCATATGTGTGGAATCTAAAAAAACAAAATAAAAGCAAATGAATAAACAAAAAAGGCAGGATCAGACCCATAAATACAGAGAACAAACTGGTGGTTGTCAGAGGGGAGGTTGGGGAGGGGGGATGGGCAAAATGCGTGAAGGGGAGTGGGAGGTCCAGGCTTCCAGTTACGGGATGAACTAGTCATGGGGATGAAAGGCTCAGCGCAGGGAATACAGTCAGTGATTCTGTAATGGCGCTGCGTGGTGACAAGACGGCTACACTGGTGGGGAGCACATAACCGTGTCAAACAGAATCTTGTTGCACACCTGAAACTAATGGAACCTGTGTTCAACTATACTCCAAAAAAAAAAAAAAAGAAGCTAATGCACAGATCAAAATAAATAACCTACAATGTTATCTTGGAGGGCTTCCAGGAGAAGTAAATGAACTTACACACACACACACACACTCACACTCCTGTATCATGTGACTAGAACTCACTAACTATCAGGGGCTCCTCTCACACAGGGAGGCTGGCTGACTGCTGGTTTCACCCAGACTTTGGTCAAGTTATAGCCCTACCTGCTGCAAACTCCTCAATGGTCATCAGTGGAAACCGGATCAAGGACAGTGCTTTTCCTAGAACTTTCTGTTTGTTTCCAAAAGTCACAGGCAACTGCTGTCTTTGACATTCCGCTTCTGCCCATCGCACAACAGCTCCAAAAAGTCGACTTTCTCTGATACTAAGTGTGTCTCTTTCCAGAACTGCACAGAGTGTGTCTACAAGTAAAATACAAAAATAAATCAAATTAGGAATATTTTGCTCTTTACCAAAACAATACCGACAAACAGGCTTATGTTAAGTTTTCACATTTCAATAAAAAACAGGTCAGATACTTAAAACTATAGACTCTACACTTAAAAATATTAAAGAATGAAAGGAATTAAACAGCAAAGTTTTCTTTGCTAAGAAAACTTCTTTAATTGCTAAGGTTAACATTCAACTTACTCCTTATCATACATGGAAGCTTAGGCAGAGTATCTCCTTGTATATCCGTGCCATTTATCAAGCAAACTCAAATATGCAGAGTAAGATTACTAGTAAGTCCGTCAGAGAAAATGGCTTCAAATTAGTAACAGACATAAATTCATAAAGTCTACAGATAACCATGTACCCATTCCCCAAATATTCCTTATTAGGCACTCTTTATGTGTCAGGCACGATTCCAGATGCTGAGGATACATCACTGAACAAAAACGTTAAACATCCGCCTTCATGGAGCTTATGTTCTAACGGGGTAAACATTACTATGTTAGATGACAAGTGTAGGACGAAGAACAGAGCAAGGGGAACCACTAAGGGGTTTAAAATAGGATGGCGTGGGCGGCTCACCTGAGCTAAGACCGGACTGGAGGCGGGGGGAGTCAGCCAAACCGAGGCCTAACCAGAAGGACTGTTCCAGGCCTGCCAGTGTGAGGGCCCTCACATGAAGGTGTGCCTGGCAAGTCTGAGGACCGGCCAGGAGGCCAGGGTGGCTGCAGTGCCGTGAGCAGGAGGGAAAAGTGGTAGGTGGTGAGGCCAGAAAGAGGGGGAAATGGGGGTGTCATCCTACAGTACCCTGTAGATCATCTGGGTTTTGGAAAGGGGAACAAACCCCTGGCGGATCTGGGGCTGTGACACTGTATGTTGTGAAAGGATCATGCTGGCAGCCATGTTGAGAAGAGACTCTAGTGGAGGTAAGAGTGGAAATGAGATCAGTTAGCTCCTGCTCTGATCCCAGGCAGATGTGATAATGGCCAGGACTATAAAGAAGAAGTGAAGGACAATCAGCTTCAGGATACATTCTGAAGGATGACTCCATGTGATGTCCTCACAGACTGAATATAGAGGGTGACAGAGAGGGGTCAAGGATAATTCCCAGGTCTATAGTCTAAGCAACAGACAGATGACAGGGACAGTGACTCGAGATGGGAAAGCCTACGAAGGAGGTTTTGGGGGATGGTGAGAGGCGAGATCTGGAGTTTAATTTGGGACATCTTAAGTTTGAACTCCCTATCTGACCTCCAAGTATAAATGTCATGCCCAGAACTCAGGCCCTCACTCGGAATCCTTCTCCTTTTATCAGACGCAAAATTGTAAAAAATTAGCTCAGATTCTCTACAGTAGATCAAAAGCAGAAGTCAGAGAGGGGGCCTGAGAGGCCAACAGACTAGATAAAACAATAGGCTGCACACAAACAGGGGCAGAGAAGAGAGGAGATCTGAAAAGTAGAAGTAGGTGCCTGAAAAGCACTACAGTCAAGAGTCTTTATACAAAGAGGAAGATTAAAAAACAAACACACAGGGGGCACCTGGGTGGCTCAGTCGGCTGAGCATCCAACCCTTAGTTTCAGCTCAGGTCATGATCTCAGGGTCATGGAACTGAGCCATGAGTCAGGCTCTGTGCTCAGTGGGGATTGAGGACTCTCTCCCTCTGCCCCTCCCCTCTGCACATGCCACCTCCTCCTCTAAAATAAATAAATAAATATTTAAAGACAAAACAAAAGCACACAAACAAAAAAACCACTTCAGAGGCCTGAAGGCTTCACTATACAATAACTGATATTCATAATAATGAGCACTAATAACCACAAGATTCAAATAAAAATGAGGATGCCATATATAGCAGAAATCAATGAAGACATTAAATATGCTTAAATTACCCAGTATTACACATCTAAGAAAATTTTATTTTAAAAAAATTACATTCGGGGCACCTGGGCGGCTCAGTCGTTAAGCATCTGCCTTCGACTCAGGTCATGATCCCAGGGTCCTGGGATGGAGCTCCACATCGGGCTCCCTGCTCCTCGGGAAGCCTGCTTCTCCCTCTCCCACTCCCCCTGCTTGTGTTCCCTCTCTCATTCTCTCTCTCTCTCTGTCAAATAAATAAATAAAATCTTAAAAAAAAAAAAAAATTTACATTCTATAACGGTCTACACATTCATACCACATCCAAATATTTGGTCAATATCAAACCACAGCTATCATTCCAGCAAAGATGTCTCAGTCCCCAGAACACAATAGGGGCACAATGATATGTTAAAAATGAATAGGTTATAATTTTTTTTTTTTTAATCATGTTTTTCCTTCTCTTGTAGCTGAGCAGATGAATACAAACTAAGGCTCCATAAAACTTTTTCACAGGTAAATGAATGTAAACCTATATGCCTCAAAACTTAAAAGGATTAGGAATATACACTGACCATAACTGATCATTCAGTGGGAAAACACAACCTTGGATCTATAAATCTCTACTCCATATGCTAGTAAACTTCAGTAAAGATAAACACAAAAACTTAAAATATCAGCAAGGGGGGAAAAATAAAGCACATTATACTGCCTTTAGCATAATGTAAATTTGCTTTTTTTCCTATCAGTGTGACATATTATCTTCTTCCCTTAGCAAAAAGCTCTAAGAGAGAAACGGTCTCTCTCTACTTGGAGAATAGTAAGCACATTCCCTCCAGAACATATATTCAAATCCCAGAGGAGAAAAAGCTTCCCCAGAATCTGAAACTATCAACTGTGCGAAGAGCTCCCGAAGCCTGGCCCAGCTTTCTCTCAGCTCCTAGACTTCTCTTTCAATAGCAAGTTTTAACAAGTGCATTTGAGGCAAACTAGACCATGGTGTGGAAACACACAGGTCTTTTATTGGCAGCCAAGAGCCTAATAAAGCCCATAAAAACATCTAAGGTTTTGTTTTATAAACACAACGCAAGGCTAGATTTTAATATAAGCAGCTGTGAGTCAAATCAAATCAACAAATATTTAGAGAGTATTCACCGTGTACAAGGCACCTTCTTCAAGAATTCCAGGTTCCAATGGCATGCCTAACATGGCGGTTATTTACAAAAGAACTTCCAGGAGGAAGTCATCCAGATGCAAACAGTATTATTTCAAATACAGACTGAAGTACAAATGGAGTACTTGAGTACTCCATTTCTTCCCCTTAAGGGGAAGAAAATTAGGATGAAGCAATGTTTCCTTAGCAATGTGGGCAGTGCTTGGGGCTCTCAAACATCCAGTCAATGGCCTATTACGTATACTGGGGAGGAATCTAGCCCCTGCCCTTCAGTATAATTAATGCAAAATGAGTATAAATCCTTCCCAAGGTACTGTGCAACAGAGAGGCACGCTATCAATGGGATGTTGTTATAAGAGAATACACTAAATGTCATGGAAGAGGGTGGGACGTCAGCTCTCTAGAAAGGAGTCACTGCAGAAGTAGAATTTGAGCCAAGACATTAAGACTGAGTGAGAACTAGCCAAGGTGGGAAGGAAAGGCAACATTCTAGACAGTGCAGTTGGTGAGCAAATATTAACTGAACAGGTACTATGTTCTACTGTCTTCAGTGCTAGAAATACAGTGGTAAACAAGACAAAGTCCCTGACTTTAAAGAGTTTACAATAGGAGTGCCTGGCTGGCTCAGTCGGTAAGCACATGACTCTTGATCTCGGGGTTGTAAGGTCAAGCCCCAAGTTGGTTGTAAGGATTATTGAGAAATAAAGTCTTAAGAAAAAAAAAAAGTTTACAATCTAGGTGGGGAAGCTAGACAATTATCATAAACATACACAGACAAATATCTACTTAAGAATTTCAAATAGTAAAATATATCATGAGGAAAATCAACCAGAGTAACAGCACAGGGATTGTTCAGGGGAACGTGGTATCTACTTTGACTAAGGTCTGAGGTGGTCTGTCTTAGGTCTCATTTAACTTGGTATCAGAATAATATAGAGGAGGAGGCCACATACAGACTTGGGGGAAAAGGATTCTAATCAATGGAATAGTAAATACAAAGGCTTAAAAGAGAAATAACCCTGGCCAGTGTATATGAAAGGCAGGGAGTGACGGGGAGAACGGCAGGAGACTAGGTCAGGTGCAGAAAGAGGAGGCGGCCAGTGCCATTCTCTCTTCTTCCTGACCTTCCGCTGAAGTCACGTGGGATCAGGAGACTGAATTTGAGACAATGAAGAGTGAAAACGCAGGTGCCACTTCAAGGCCAAAGCTTTCAAGATGGGCGTGTTCTCCCTTCCCATACTTTTTCCTGTCTGCCGGCAAGATGGATAATAACAGACAATCATAGATATCTAATATACATTTTGTGTTCATCATGGTGAAGACAGTATTTCAGGTCACAAGGCTGGGTCAGCTCTCTCTGATCTCCTACAACAAAAGTCAAACTCCTTAGCCTTAGCCGGTCCTGCGCAGCCAGGCTCTAACTTGCCGCACACCCCCTCCCCCTCCTCCATCCACTTCTTCCTGTGGTTCCACCTGCCTTAAGTGCCCTCCCCTCTGCATTATCCAAATACTACCCATTCTTTACAGCCCAGATCAGAATCTCCCCTGTCAAGACTTTCCTAACGCTACTCAATTTGAGGTAATCTTCCCATGTTTTGGATTTGCACAGTGGTTATTTTCTATAACATTTAGCTCAGAAAAGGCAAAATCACATTTTGCTGTATGCTATCCAGAATTTTCTGTTAGTGTCTTATTTTCACATATTTTCACATATGTGTTCCTTGATTCTCCAATTAGATCATATTTTCCTTAAGAAACATCACATCTTACTCTTTGTATTTCCTCAATGACCTTCTGTAATGCCATGCACATGGTGTACATTCAATGAATTTGACATTTCTTTAAAACGTGATAAAGTAGTTAGGACTTTTAGGAATATATCACCAAAATAAAGCAAAACTCTTAAGAGGTAGACTTACCGAATCTGGAAAAACGACTACTTTACAGTAACGGCCTGTCCAGCAGACAGGCTGACCGGTAAGGCGTTGCTGCACGTAGGCGGCATGTCTCGCAGCTGCCGGACTTACCTATATCGATGTCGGTGAAGCCCTCTGCGCTTATCGCATCCATTGTGCTCTTGTCTATCGTGTCTAGACAAAGACTAGCAAGCTGAGGTTCATCAAACAATCGAGCCTGAACGTACAAAAAGAGAGTTATTTTGTTTTCATTGTTATTCTACCTTCAGTCTGTACATATTCAAAGTTAACACTGTCAACAGTTACAACTGCTAATCATGTAAAAACACCTACCTTAAATACCATTATCATGTGTATATATTCTTAAAACTTTCCATTCTGTAACCAGAAATGAAAAGCTAAAAGCACAAATGCCTTGCTTAGATAACAACAAATTCACATCACCACTGACAACCTTGTTATTTTTCTTTTCATATGCTCATATATATACACTGCCTGGTTTCTTACACTTATTTTGATCCTTAACAAACACTCTAGGTTAGATGAGGCAGACATTATTTTCCCATTTTCAAGATGTGGAAACAGGCTCAGAAAGGTGTACTGATCTTTAAAAAAAAAAGGGCGCCTGGGTGGCTCAGTTGGTTAAGCGGCTGCCTTCGGCTCAGGTCATGATCCTGGAGTCCTGGGATCGAGTCCCGCATCGGGCTCCCTGCTCGGCGGGGAGTCTGCTTCTCCCTCTGACCCTCCCCCCTCTCATGTACTCTCTCTCATTCTCGCCCTCTCAAATAAATAAATAAATCTTTAAAAAAAAAAAAAGAAAGGTGTACTGATTTGCCTAATATGATCTAACTAGTTATGTTGTAAAGCCATTACTTAAATCCAAGTTTTAGGATATTTTTACTAAACGGTATCAATTGTCAAGCATACCAGTACAAACAGATTTTTTTTTTTTTTCCATTTTCTGTCTTGACTGTGGGGAGAGAATGAAGTACCAGAATTTTAGAGCATGAAAGTTCTGGATACTTAAGCAAAAACTAGGCTCAACAACAGAAAAGCAAATAGTCACAGGACCGAATATTATATAAGAGTGATCTACAACTACACATAATAATATGAATGAATCCCACAAACATAATGATAAGCAAAAGAAGCCACAGCATAAACTGAGCAAAAGTATACTATAGGGCCTCTCTGGGCTCAGACCTAGTTTGTGGCAACATGGCTAAACGCCCCAAGGAGGTCGGAATCGTGGGTAAATATGGGGCCCGTTAGGGTGCCTCCCTCAGGAAAACGGTGAAGAAGATTGAAATGAGCCAGCACACCAAGTACACTTGCTCCTTCTGTGGCAAAACCACAATGAGAAGATGAGCTGTGGGGATCTGGCACTGTTGTTCCTGCCTGAAAACCGTCGCTGGTGGCATCTGGACCTACCACACCACCTGCCGTCCCGGTAAAGTCCGCCATCGGACGACTGAAGGAGTTGAAAGGCCAGCAGAAGCTCCGCCATTTGAAACATTGCTAGCCTATAATAAATGGGTTACTTTATGTAACAACAACAACAACAACAAAAGTATACTGTAGGATTCCAATAAAGCTAATCTAGGCTTTAAGAAGTCAGAAGTCAAGGGACACCTGGGTGGCTCAGTCAGTTAAGCGTCTGCCTTGGACTCAGGTCATGATCCCAGGGTCCTGGGATTGAGCCCCGCACTGGGCTCCTTGCTCAGCAGGGAGCCTGCTTCTCCCTTTGCCTGCCGCTCCCCCTGCTTGTGCGCTCTCTCTCTCTCTCTCTCTCTCTCTGTCTCAAATAAAAATAAAATCTTAAAAAAAAAAAAGTCAGAGGTTCAAGCTTATAATATGTGGTTAATCAGGATGCATATTATAATTTCAAAAAAAAAGGTTAGGGGCACCTGGGTGGCTCAGTTAAGTGTCTGACTCTTGATTTCAGCTCAGGTCATGATCTCAGGGTTGTGAGATCGAGCCCCACAGTGGGCTCTGTGCTAAGCACAGAGCCTGCTTAAGATTCTCTCTCCTCTCCCCCCTATCCTGGGTCACTCTCTCTTTTAAAAATAAGATAAAATAGGGGCGCCTGAGTGGCTCAGTCGTTAAGCGTCTGCCTTCGGCTCAGGTCATGATCTCAGGGTCCTGGGATCAAGCCCCGCATCGCATCGGGCTCCCTGCTCAGCGGGAAGCCTGCTGCTCCCTCTCCCACTCCCCCTTCTTGTGTTCCTGCTCTCGCTGTGTCTCTCTCTGTCAAGTAAATAAATACAATCTTAAAAAAAAAAAAAATAAGATAAAATAAAAACACAAACACAAAAACAAGTTTAAAAGCCAGTCGTGGAGGAAAGGGATGGAAAATCCAAACTCACGATTTAGAAAACCATAACACTGGGGCGGCCTGGGTGGCTCAGGTTAAATGTCTGCCTTGGGCTTAGGTCATGATCCTGGAGTCCCGGGATCAAGCCCCTTATTGGGTTCCCTGCCTAGCAAGGACCCTGCTTCTCCCTCTGCCCCTCACCCCGCTTATGCTCTCTCTCTTAAATAAATAAAACCTTAAAAAAAATAATAATAACGCTAAAAAAAAGATGTGATGATAGTTATGCCAATGACCAAGCTTTCACCCTGGCCTCAGGTCAGGTCTATTTACATTTAACAGTATGGACAAATAGAAAATGCACAGAAGTATTCCATGCTGGGTCATGCAGAAACCTGCTGAGAATACTGCCAATTAATTGACCATTATCTGGCATGGCTGATGACTCTTCATTTATTTGTAAAATAAAATTCATTTTCAAGGGATTCAGTAACTCAGATGCTACTGAACAAATAATAAACGTCCCTAAACTAAACAGGTATCTTGTGTTTTATGAGAGAAGAGAGCTATAAACACACTGGATTAAATTTAAAATAGATATATATAGGGGCACCCAAGTGGCTCAGTCAGTTAAGAGCCCAACTCTTGATTTCAGCTCAGGTCACAATCTCAGGGTCCTGAGATTGAGCCCCACATCAGGCTCTGCACTTGGTGGGGAGTCTGCCTGAGATTCTCTCTCTCCATCTCCTTCTGCCACCCCCCTCCTGCTCACTCTCTCTCTCTAAAATAAAATCTCTATTTAAAAAAAGAGATATATAATACATGATATATATTTACATATATAAAACATGTATGTATTTTAAGTCAGTAGAATATTTCTTAAAATTATAGAACACTCAAACATGTTTGAAAATGCTCTTAGATCATATATTGGCCTTATATTAATTTGCTCAAATTTTTCCACAAAAAATATAAAATCTGATTTAGTAGCATAAAATTAACTCTAGTCCTTGTAATTTTCTCTTGAATTTTTTAAATTTAGAAACACTTGGGGCACCTGGGTGGCTCAGTCGTTAAGCGTCTGCCTTCGGCTCAGGTCATGATCCCAGGGTCCTGGGATCGAGCCCACATCGGGCTCCCTGCTCCACGGGAAGCCTGCTTCTCCCTCTCCCACTCCCCCTGCTTGTGCTCTCTCTCTCTCTCTCTCAAATAAATAAATTTTAAAAAATAAATTTAGAAATACTTTAAAAAAAATAATTTCAAATTTACAGAAAAGCTGCAAGTGAAAAGAACACCCATAACACCCTTTACCCAGATTTACCCATCTAAATATTACTTAACATTTCACCCGTTTTATCATTTGCACTCTCTCTCTATACACACACAAGCATATATACAGGTTTTACACACACACACACACACACAAATGGGATAATAATGTATAAGAAAATAGGTAATGTATAGTGTCTGCCTGTGTATTTGAGGTGAACTATTCAGGAATAAATTACACACATCGTTGCCCTTACTCTTAAATACTTCAGTATGTATTTCCTAAGAATAAGAATATTCTCTTATATAACCCATGGTGATTAACTTTGGTAAATAACCTTATAATATTTTTATCTAATCTACTGTATTTCAGTTTTGCCAACTGACCCAATTTTTTTTTTTTTTTTTTTTTTAAGAGAGCGAGCGAGCGGGGCGCCTGGGTGGCTCAGTCGTTGAGCGTCTGCCTTCAGCTCAGGTCATGATCCCGGAGTCCTGGGATCGAGCCCCGCATCGGGCTCCCTGCTCGGCGGGAGGCCTGCTTCTCCCTCTCTCACTCCCCCTGCTTGTGTTCCCTCTCTCGCTGTGTCTCTCTCTGTCAAATAAATAAAATCTTTAAAAAAAAAGAGAGCGAGCGAGCATGCATGCATGTGCGCGGGAACAGGGCCGGTGGGCAGAGGGAGAGGGAGAAAGAAACTTAAGCAGACTCTGCGCTGAGCACGGAGCTGGCCCAGGGCTCACTCTCATGACCCTGAGATCACGACCTGAGCCGAAACCAAGAGCCAGTCGGTTGCTTAACTAACTGCACCACCCAGGTGCCCTGAACCAATGTTTTTTATAACACTTTTCCTTCTGGAACAGGATCCATTCTAGGATCATAGTTCATGCATTTTTAAAATATGAAAAGCAGTACATTTTTATCAAGTGAAATTCTAATAGTAAGTGTTTTAACGGGCCAACTCAACTATATTTTTAGTTAGTGTTTATGCAAAAATTTGTGTTTCAATTTTTTGTAAAAATTGTTTTATTCAGAAGAGCAATATTTCAGTTACTCCTCAGGTTACACAGGCAATATCAAGTTTCCTATGGGCTCTATTGTTGCTAGTTAGAGTAAAATACATTTTCCCAAAATTCAGTTTGAGTCTGGCATTATCTCTGAAAAACTATCACTATGATTGTGTTAGTTCATAAAAAGTGTTTTTTCCCTGTGTAACCCAAGCTGGTACAGCATACTGGCCTTCTGTGTTAGCATGAAGCTGGCAAACGTCCTCTCAAATAAATGAACATGTTCAGTTCAAATGACTCACTTGGCAGGAATAAAAAGTTCACATGACAATTTGTGGGCTAATTCACATGACCCCACCAATGAAAGATGTGGAATAATATTGGGTTCTCAGACCAACAGGGCACTGAAAAGTTCCTTTTTGTTCTCATAGTGACCTGTGTTAACCCTTACTACTCAAAGTTGGTACAGAAGCGCAGGGGTCATCTGAAAGCCCGTGAGAAATAGATTCTCAGGTCCCACCTTGAACCTGAACTAGAAACCATACTTTGTCACAGTTTAATTTACTGGTTTCTGAATTTTTCACTAAACTTTAAAAATAAAAGTAATTAAGTGATCCTTTCCACATACCTTAAAACCCTTGGACAATAAAGAATCTTAGAATATCAATTCCCATATTAGATTTTCATCACAAATTCAAACGAGGAAAAAATGCAGGGTGACATTGCCTAATAGTTCTATGACCTTGGTTAAGTTATTTCACGTCTCTCTGCCTCTATCTCCTTAACTATAAAATGGGGAACATAAGAAAACTTTCACCTAGAACACCTACGCCTCCCAAAGTTACTGTAGAAGACTGCACACAAAGTGCTGGTGCACAGTCATCACTCAGTATGGTCTGCTGTTATCACGCCATCAATACCACACACCTTAACCATAACCGGTTGAAGGCTGGGATCTTAGTTTTACCACTCGCTGTCTAATGTTAAATAAGATACGTCCCTGAGTTTTCAAATTTCTTCATCTTTAAAATGGGGATAACAGTAAATAACATCACAGAGTTGTAATGCGTGTAATTGTGATAATTATTATCACTTACTGTGATAAGTAAATGTGATAATACGTTCAAAGCGACTAGCTTAGTGTCAGTGATACTACAGACAGACATGGGTTCTGTGATTATGTCCACAGGTCAGCAGTTTCTTTCTTCCATAATTGCAAATATTTGATGATAGAAGATGGAAAAAAAACCCAACAAGAAAAGGTGCCATCAGACGTTCTCCATATGACAGAGTAGATGCAGGGCTGGAAAATCTGAGCTCGAGGCTCTGGCCCCAGCTAGCCTGTTGTGAGCCTTTGGGCAGGTAGTTCATCAGCCCAGGCTTTAGTTTTTCCATTTGGAAAATGAAAAATGAAAGGGGACATTTGTGAGTGGGTCCAGTACTAATACTCAATAGGATTATATATTACCAGCTTAGAATTTTTTTTGTCCTCATTTTAACTTGCTTACCTCTGTAAAGACCCTATCTCCAAATAAGATCACATTCTGAGGTACTAGGAATTAGGATTTCAACACATATATTTTGGAGACATAATTCAATCCTTAACAAATGTCTATAGGCTAGCTCAGAATTTTTAAAACAATTCATATACGGGTATTATAACTTTGCCTAAAAGGAAAAACAGTGATTTATTTATATCTAAAGTACAAAGCTCAGATTCCAGGCATCTAATAAATGGCCAAATAATATGGTAAAGACTGGTTAATGGTTCCATAGATGTGTTCAGTTTGTAAAAATCCATCAGACTGTGTACTTACAATAATGTGTACTTTTCTGTACATATACTGTATTTAGTGAAAACATTTAAATATCAGAGAAAGAATATTTCATATAAACCTTAAATTCTAACTCCTCCAAACTTTCAGATTAGGTCCAAAGAGAGTAAATCTTAGAACTTTTCTGGACTTGAAACTTCAATCTTTATTCCAGATCCAACAAAAATTGAGACCAAAGATGTCCAGAAAACCTCATGCTATTATCATACTCTCAAATCATACCAGGAACAACAATGGATGCTAATTCCAACTCCAGTCATAAAGAACTGTATCTCTGAGTCGTAACAGCCTACTTAAATAAGGCTTCAGTTTCTTCACCTATATGATGTTGTATGTACTCTGATTTGCTTTTCTATTCTAAAAGCATATGAATCTGATATATTTCCCTGAATGGTACTATAAAAATAATTACATATACTTTAAGTTAATGATCTAGAACTAATTCTCCAGGAAATGTGTAATACTCACATGTAGTTATACTCAATTTTTAAAACTACGACGATACACACCTTAGCTACATTTACTTACCTGAGTAAGTAACATAAAGGCATTATCTGCCCGAAGATGTTTGGTGAGAAATTCCACACAATGTGCTTCCAGGGCTGGGACTGCATATTTCTTAGCAGTATAAAGAGTGGTCATAACTGTCTCTGGGCCAATTTGAACTTCATCTGAATACAGAAATCTGGAAAGCAATTGGGAAATTACAGAGATGGCCGTTAATATTTTAGATAAGCAATCCATCAGAGCGAAACCTCTGAGGAATATTTTAAAAGGTAGCAAGCAAACTGAAAAACAACCTGAAATTGGTATCAGACTTTGCAGGACGACAGGGCATTTGCACATACGTCATCTCATTTATTCTTACTTGGTCCTGAGAGGTGCGTAGTGTCTCCATTTTACCAAGGTAACTGAAGTTACGTGAAGATCACAAGACAGACCCATCTCTCTTAAGCCAAATTTTCAGGAGTCTTTTAATACCCCACCGCAGCTCAGGACAGCAGTGGTTCACTTACGTCTCCTTCATCAAAGGATGTTCATTTAAACAAATCTACAGGTAGCTTAAGTTCACATCTCTAGATGTCAAAACATTCATTTATTTGCTGATAATGGTGTCTTGTTATTCTGGGCATCTTTTAACTTTTCTTTGTTACTCTCAAACTAGCATAATGCCCAAAGACTAGCGTACTGGGTCTTTGGAGGAATAAATCTTAAATGACCCATGTCGTTTTGTACTTTTAGGTATTTAGGTCTAATTTTCTCTCAAAATACTATCAGTCCAATACTGCCTCCTCCCAGTTCGCTGCTTCTAACTGCTAGATTGCTAGATAGATCAGCTTCACGGAACTGCAAATAAGACATAAGATTCTCAGTGAAAGCCTGGGCAGTTCTTATTGAACTATCTTTTGCATATCAACTTTAGGCCTCTTTTGTGGCTCCTCAGAGACCCTGTGTACATGTACTGCCCAGTTCTCAACTATATACAGGAAAGCCAAGGAGGGTAGGAAAGGATGGTATGAAGAACAAGAACTGCATTTTAGTGGGGTGCCTGGGTGGCTCAGCTGGTTGAGCATCTGACTCTTGATTCTGGCTCAGGTCATGATCTCAGGGTCATGGGATTGAGCTGCGCATTGGGCTCTGTGCTCAGCAGGGAGTCTGCTTAAGATTCTCTCTCTCTCGGGGCGCCTGGGTGGCTCAGTCATTAAACGTCTGCCTTCGGCTCGGGTCATAATCTCAGGGTCCTGGGATCGAGCCCCACATTGGGCTCCTTGCTCAGCGGGAGGCCTGCTTCTCCCTCTCCCACTCCCCCCTGCTTGTGTTCCCTCTCTCGCTATGTCTCTGTCAAATAAATAAATAAAATCTTAAAAAAAAATTCTCTCTCTAAAAGAAATAAATCTTTAAAAAATTGCATTTTAGTGATACTAAAGACATTAGAATAATTATATGTATATTCCTAGGGCCCAAGTCATAGAATAAGAAAACCCATTAACGGGTGCCTGGGTGGCTCAGTCGTTAAGCGTCTGCCTTCGGCTCAGGTCATCATCCCAGGGTCCTGGGATCGAGCCCCGCGTCGGGCTCCCTGCTCTGCGGGAAGCCTGCTTCTCCCTCTCCCACTCCCGCTGCTTGTGTTCCTGCTCTCGCTATCTCTGTCTCTGTCAAATAAATAAATAAAATCTTTAAAAAAAAAAAAAAAAAGAAAACCCATTAACATCTCTCAGAACCCTCTATTACACTGGAGTGAGTGAAGAGAGGAAGTTCTACTTCACGTCCCTTCCCTCTACTGGTCCACTTCCTCTTCTTTCATTCCTGTGTCCATTATCACCACCCAAGACAAAACCCTAGCCCATGACCTCCTCCAACCTGTTGCCCTAACCAAATAATATCACTGTGCTTAAAACTATCTCTAGTGGAGAATGCTCATTCTCATTCTCCTCCTCTACAGCTCAGACTTCAAATCAAAGTGAGGGTTCCTGATTTTCAGGATCACACCATTTTAAAATATTTTTTTCCCCCAAAACCTCTTTTCAGAGAGTCAAGTCAACCATCTGTATTACCCTCATAATATTTTACCTTAAAGTTATGTGTCACTTGGGTGCCTGGGTGGCTCAGTTGGTTAAGCAACTGCCTTCGGCTCAGGTCATGATCCTGGAGTCCCGGGATCGAGTCCCGCATCGGGCTCCCTGCTCAGCGAGGAGCCTGCTTCTCCCTCTGACCCTCCCCCCTCTCATGTACTCTCTCTCATTCTCGCTCTCTCAAATAAATAATCTTTTAAAAAAAAATAAAATAAATAAAAAAAAAAAAGTTATGTGTCACACTTTGTGATAAGTACAGGGAATTAAAAACCAAGTAAGGTGCCATCACTTTTAGTCAGGGGGAGGGGGACGAGCAAAGAGCAAATCAACACTTGTTGAGTGCACACCATGTGACCAATGCCAGTTCACGGAACCCTCCCACAAGGAAGGCAGGTGCTATTACCCAGCATGGAGAAGGTGGGGAAACACACAGCTGTCTACCATAGAACACACCATTTCCGCACCTGGGCTGCTTCCAGGGCTAGACTGGCAAGCCAACCAGGTGAGGGCTGTTCTCATGTGTGTGGTCTCAGGAAGACATGGCTTGGGTTGGACCATCACTGCCAGCTCTGGGACTTTAAACAAGCTATCATCGTTGTATTCCTTTCTGAAAAGAGAGTAACAGCATCTCTTTCATCACGCTCTCCTGAGGATTGGGATAAATGAAATACACGAAGTGTTTTGAATAGCGCCTGACAAGTACTTAGCCTCCGCAAATGTTGGCTGTTTGTTTTTGTATTGCTTCATTTCTTTCTCTCTGCTGTTTTCCTCTGTTTTAGAAGATGTCTGTGCCCTTGTCTACTGGCCTTCTATTTTTCTCCCCAGCAACACATGCTTACATTTCTAAGAATTCTTCCTTCTTTCTTAGTCATTCCTTTTCTCCTCCACAGCACCATGTCTCAGTTTTATGGGTACAAAAATGTACTCAAGTCTCCAAGATGATATTAACTGAAGTTTTAAAGGTTCCTTTCTGTTCCCTGAATTATCTATTTCCTTGAGGATCAGCTACTCTTGCTCTTTGTCATTCATGCTCTCACTCCTTAACCAGCTCTTGCAATCTATAAGCAAGCTTTGGCCACCCGGGTGGCTCAGTCAGTTAAGCGTCTGCCTTTGGCTGAGGTCATGATCCCAAAGTCCTGGGACTGCCCCCAGGTGGGGCTCCCCGCTCAGTGGGGAGTCTGCTTCTCACTCTGCCCCTCCCCCTCGGCTCAAGCGCTATCTCTTGCTTTCTCTCTCTTAAATAAATAAATAAAATCTTAATAAAAAATTTAACTCCCACATTTTAGCTCCACCTTCTCATTTCACCCACCTCCCTACCAACCCTGGCCTAGAACCTCTGTTGGGGTGGAGGGGGTGGTTCTGCCAGGGAAGCCGGCTGCAGTTGCCTGAGCTCTGGATTCTGGGCTCCTGTCATCCCCTCCCTTTCATTATCAGCACACTCTCAACTGCTCTGTCCCTTTCCACACTGTTGGCTTCCACCCCATCTCCCTTTTCCCCTTCACTTTATCGGATTTATTCTCTTTTGTATTTTCTTATAGTCACTTGAATTGGAAGAGAGAGAAGGCTTACTACATGCTCAGTTCCCTTCTTGAATTAGAAACCTATGACATTTTGGGGCGCCTGGGTGGCTCAGTCGTTAAGCATCTGCCTTCGGCTCAGGTCATGATCCCAGGGTCCTGGGATCGAGCCCCACATCGGGCTCCCTGCTCGGCGGGAAGCCTGCTTCTCCCTCTCCCACTCCCCCTGCTTGTGTTCCTGCTCTCGCTATCTCTCTGTCGAATAAATAAATAAAATCTTAAAAAAAAAAAAAAAAGTTGCTTGCCAGAAGAGGTATGGATATTTAAAGAAAAAAAAAAAGAAACCTATGACATTTTAATTTAAAGGGCAAGGTAGGAAGAATCTTTACACCTGCCTTTTTTTTTTTCAGGCAAAATACTAGAGTTATAAAATGAAGAGCAGAAATGTGGGGCCTTTATCACTCTTTGCCTTTGTACATGAGGAGACAAGGCGACAAACACCACAGAGCTGGAGGACATGGTCCTACAAGCCTCTAACTGGGGGCTTTGTCTGCAAAAACATCCCACCTGACATAAGACTAAAGGATGACAAGAGGGTGGAAAGAACACGCCAGCAACAAGAGAACACTGTGTTTTTAGGCTCTTCTATTTGAGACACACATACATACCCATTCAAACTGCTTTTATTAAATTACATTTTGGTAATGTACCTTTAGCGTATATCAAGAAATATTTTAAAGAAACATTTACATCTAAAGACAGATTGAGGATACTGCTCATTTCAGTAATGCCTTCTTTATGAGGAAAACTCACCAGGAATTCTTTCATTGATCTGATTATCAGATAGAGTTGGTGCATTCACTAAGCAGGTGGTTTTTGTTTTTAATCTGAGAAACACTATGAATTATAACCTAGAAAGCTAGGTTTCTCTTTCTGCATTAGCTGCTAAAACAATTAAAATTAAATTTGAGGGGTGCCTGGATGACTCAGCTGGTTAGGCATCTGCCTTTGGCTCGGGTCATGACCCCGAAATCCTGGGATCAAGCCTCATATCGGGGTCCCCGCTCAGTGGGGAGCCTGCTTCTCCCTCTCTCTGCTGATCCCCCCACTTGTGTTTGCTCTGTCAAATAAATAAAATCTTTAAAAAAATTAAATATGTGGCTTACTACAGCATGCATATTTATATTAGCTTCATCTTGGCTTTATTTCTTACCATTGTGTTTTTTGTAAGACATTTTAAATTCTTTTTGGAGCAATGCAAGTTATAAATAAATACTGTTCTATGAACAATAAGAAATGGAACTTGTGTTTCCTATACTTTTTGTGTGCATCTTTTCTATAATACCAGGCACGGTGTGGGCACATGGCTAAACATTAATCAATACATGTTAAGTGACTAGACAATTCAGTACAAGTTTCTATGTAACACGACTGAGAAACCATATTCACTTCTAATGAGAAAACAGACTTAAAAATCCAGGAACCAGGGGCACCTGGGTAGTTCAGTCGTTAGGCGTCTGCCTTCGGCTCAGGTCATAATCTCAGGGTCCTGGGATCGAGCCCCACATCGGGCTCCCTGCTCTGCAGGAAGCCTGCTTCTGCCTCTCCCATGCCCCCTGCTTGTGTTCCCTCTCTGTGTCTCTGTCAAATAAATAAATAAAATCTTAAAAAAAAAAAATCCAGGAACCATCTTGGTTCCTATTTTATTTATATGTTTTCTAACCTTCTACTTAATTATTAAAATTGCTACAATAACAAAACCCAAAGTTTATAAAATATAACTAAAATTAATCATATTACCACAGTTCTTTGTATTTTTTTAAAAGATTTATCCATTCATTTCAGAGACAGAGAGCGTGCACATGTGCATGGGGAAGGGCAGAGGGAGATGGAGAGAGAGAGCACCCCAAGCAGACCCCCCACCAAGCACAGAGCCCAGTGCTCGGGCTGATCGCAAGACCCTGAGATCACAACCTGAGCTGATATCAAGAGTCAGATGCTCAGGGGTGCCTGGGTGGCTCAGTCGTTAAGCGTCTGCCTTCGGCTCAGGTCATCATCCCAGGGTCCTGGGATCGAGCCCCACATCGGGCTCCCTGCTCTGCGGGAAGCCTGCTTCTCCCTCTCCCACTCCCCCTGCTTGTGTTCCCTCTCTCGCTGTGTGTCTCTGTCAGATAAATAAATAAAATCTTAAAAAAAAAAAAAAGAGTCAGATGCTCAACCGAGCCACCCGGGCGCCTCAATTCTTTGTATTTTAAAATGAACCTTTCAGCCCTCATTTACTACCTTTAAGGACAAGAGCACAAGAGAAATGATATGTCATTGAACTATTCCTATTCCCCCCCACCCCAAAGATTAATGGTTTTCCAAAAAGATAAAACTTAGGTTATATTTGAGTAAAAATTTTAAAAAACTATGGTGAAAACAAGATCATGCGTAAGAACCTTTGTATCACTACTGACTCATTCATTTTCCTCAAAAACATGTATTGAATGTGTGTGTGTGTGTATCATACACGACACTGTGACAGGTATGAGAAATATCAACATGGGTAAGACAGCTCTGCCCACTGAAAGCTTCTGGTTTGGTAGTGAAATGATTAAGAAGTAATGTCACAATTATACCAGAATTATATATTAGGCACAGTGTGATAACTAATCTCTAAAGATGGCCCCAACCAATCAAGCTTTCTATTATGCATGGCCTTAGATAGATCTGTCCCATAAGTCTGGGCTAGTCCTGTGTGACTCCCTTTAACCAAGAGAATGTGGCAGAAGTGACACCATGCCAGTCTGGGGCCTAATCTCTGAGGATGCCTGGCAGCTTCCCCTTTTGTGCTCTCAGAAGCCATGAGCTGCTATTCGAGGAGAAGTCAAGCGACTCGGCTGGTAAGATCAACTGGAGAAGCCCCACAGAGAGCGGGGGAAGGGCTCAGTCATCCCAGAACCTGATTCAAACCTCCAGATGCCCCAGCCCAACTGCTGACTAGGACTGCAGGTGAGACCTAAGGAAATGCCATACATAGAACCACACAGCTGACCTCAGTCAGCCCACACAACTGTGAAAGGTCACAAAACTATGTTTAAGCCACTAAGTAAGTGTTGTGGTGTTTTGTTCTACAGCAATGGATACAAAACTTGCTATGAGAGACTGGGTGAGACAGTGCACAGTTCTGCCTGCTGGTGGAATTAAGTGAGGTTTTACAGAAGAGGTAAAGCCTGAACTGTATCTGAAGAGTAGGAATTAAGGGTGGAGATGTTCTAGCAGAAAGAGAAGTACAAAGGCAAGGGGGCCTTAGAAGGCAGACATTTGAAATAAGAAAAAGGCCCTGAGTGATTAGAGTTGGGGCACTGAGCAGACAGAGAGGAACGGGAAGATACAGAGACCACATCCCAGAGCTCCTGTATGCCTGCTAAAGTGTTTAGACTCCAACCCATAGGCAAAAAGAAGCCACTAAAAGACTCAGGGCAATCATATGATAATACATATTAGAGAGAGAACTGTGCTAACAATGTGGAAAGCGAGGACAGCTAAGACTAGAGGTGCCGTCTAGTTGAAGCCAAGCAGGAAAACAAATTAAGAGAAGGAAGTAGAACCCTCAGGAATGGTCCTAAAGGATGAGAAACACATGGGAACAGACTGGAACGACACTACAGCTTGGAGCCAAGCCCACTTGAGTCAACTCCCAACGGGTGCACAGAGCAAGAACAGCCATGAGCAAGAATAAATGACTGTTCTTTAAGTCCCCAAATTTTCAGGTGCTTTATAGCATTTCTGTGGCAAAAGCTGACTGATAAAGAGAGTAATAACAGGAGTGCCTGCTCAGGGAGCCCGGATGGCTCAGTCAGTGGAGCATGTGACTTTGATCTCCGGGTTGTGAGTTTGAGCTCTACACCCACTTTGGTGTAGAGATTACTTTAAAAAAAAAAAAAAAACTAAATAAATAAGAGTGCCTGCTCAAAGACTATGGGAATTTAAGTGCACATAACGTACTTAAGGAACAGTAAGTGGCACAGTAAACACTCATTAAATGTTTTAAACATTAAACATTATTTTTCTTATTTACATGTTCACCTCTATGGATACTAGACTTTCATTTGTGAATGTCCAACTGGAAGGGTGTCTGGGTGGCTCAGTCGGTTAAGCATCTGCCTTCAGCTCAGGTCATGATCCCAGGGTCCTGGGATCAAGTCCCTCATTGGGTTCCCTGCTCAGAGGGGAGCCTGCTTCTCCCTCTCCCTGCCCTTCCCCCCCACTCATGTTTGCTCTCTCTCTCTCTCTCTCTCTCTCTGTCTCTTGCTCTCTAATAAATAAATAAATAATCTTTAAAAAAATAAGATAAAACTAAGTGGAAGTCTGGCAATATAGCTAGGGGAGTATATAAGGCCATGAGTTAACAGGAGAAAGGAAAAAGGCAGCTGAGGACAGAATCCCGAGGAATAGTTCATCATGTCTCCCTCCACCACTCCATTTCTGTTCCTTTCTGCAACACAACTGCTGCAGAGAGAACTGTTTTTACTAGCTGTCTCCCTCTCCTCACCTCCTATTTTGTCCCCAAGCTACTCCAATCCATTTGCTAAAATCACGCTTGCCAAGGTTATCAAATAGCTTCATTTTACCCAACTCTCAGCAGCATTTAACACAGCTGACAACTCCCTCTTGGTTGACACGCTTTCTTCAACTTGACTTTCAAGATCCCAGGCTCCTTGCTTTCCAGTCCAACTCCACTGAGAGATGTGTCTCAGTGTCATTTTATTCTGCTCCTTTGCTACATCTCCACAGGGTGGAGGCCCCCAGGGCTCATCCTGGTACCTCTTTTCACAATCCGCACTCCCTCCCTAGGTAATCTCATTTGGTCTCATGGTTTAAAGACCATTCATTCACCCTTAGCTTTCAAATTTATGTTCAGTAAGAAGCTCTGCCCTAAACTCCAGGTTCACATTTCTGGCTGCACTCTATAGCCCTCTTTGAAGGTCTTAGAAATCTTCTTGGTTCTACCTTTACAAAATACAGTTGACCCTTGAACAACGCTGCAGTTAGGGGCATGGCCTCCACTCCCCATCCCCCTCCCTCCACACAGCTGAAAACCTGCATACAACTTTTCACTCCCTAAAATCCTTTAGGGAGTGAAACAGACCAGAAGACATACTGATAACAATCAATTAACACATTATTTTGCATGTTGAATTATTATATACTGTGTTCTTCCAATTGAGTGAGCTAGAGAAAATAAAATATTATCAAGAAAATAATAAGGAAGAAGGGATGCCTGGGTGGCTCAGTCGTTAAGCGTCTGCCTTCGGCTCAGGTCATGATCCCAGGGTCCTGGGATCGAGCCCCGCATCGGGCTCCCTGCTCAGTGAGGAGTCAGCTTCTCCCTTTCCCTCTGTACCTATCCCCGTTTGTGTGCGCTCTCTCTCTCCTCTCTCAAATAAGCAAATAAAATCTTAAAAAAATTTTTTTTTTAAATAAATGCACTGGGGCGCCTGGGTGGCTCAGTAAGTTAAGCGTTCGACTCTTGGTTTCGACTCGGGTCATGAACTCAGCGGCTGTGGGATCGAGCCCCATGTCGGGCTCTGTGCTCACTGCAGAGTCTGCTTCAGCTTCTCTCTCCCTCACCCTCTCCCTCATCCTCTCTCTCTCTCTCAAATAAATAAATAAAATCTTTAAAATCATAAGGAAGAGAAAATACATTTACAGTACTATATTCATTGGAAAAAATCAGTGTATACGTGTGCCCGCGTAGTTCAAACTCATGGTGTTCAAAGGTCAATCATATATCCACAGTCTGACCACTTGTTATCCCATCTATCGCTCCCACACTGGTATATGTAACCCAGGAGCAGATCTCTTGCCTGAACTACTGCAAAAGCCTCTTAATTCAGCTCCCCGCTGCCCATTTTACTTCCTCTCCAGTCTAATCTCCAAACAACTGCCAGAATGAGTTTTTAAAAATGTAAATCAGATCACATCATGCCCCCCTGAAAACTCTCCAAATGCTTCCCACCACACACCAAAGTCCCTCCACAGGCTATCCAGCCCTGCACAACCTCGTCCAGCCAGTCCTTTTGACCTCATTTTCTACCACTTTCCCCCTTATTCATTCTGCTCAAATCACACTGGTTTATTCTTGCAGTTCCTCCAAACAGGAGAAATTTAGGACCTTAGACGTACTTTGCCTAGCTTAGAATGCTCCTTCCCTCCCAGCTTGATCATTTTTCATTAATTTATCCGTACTTGACATTATATCTTTGTTTCTCCTTACTAGATTATACACAACTTTTTCTTGTTCACTGTTGTATCCAACATCTAAGACAGGGACTGGCACAAGGAGGCACACAGTGTTTCTCAAATGAACCACTGAAGAACATCACTTCAAGGTCAGGCAGATCAAAACAAGCAGTTTTTTATAATGTTAACTAATTTGTAAACATAATAAAAATAGGCCGAAGCTAACCTGTTTTCCCCACTCAGCAAGTACTAACTATGAGACATCTGTTTGTCACACAATAGTAAGTAAGGACAGCATCTATGCTTCACGGCCAGCCAATACCTTTCAGTCCAGATATCATGTAACAATCAGTCCAGATATCATTTCAGAATAGAACAATGACTGGAATCTGAAGAAGGACAAATACCATGACCACACTGAACACAGGAAAAATTTAAAATTAATTCACTTATTTTCTATTGACAGGAAAGGATGAGTGATTAACAGCATCAGTGAAAATATCCACTAACCATCTTTCCCTCTACATTCTTATTCTACCAATTTCTAATTTTAAAGGAAAAAACTCGACAATATTTTTAAATCAGTGGCTCTAAGATTTAGCTGGTATTATTAGTATTTACGGAGAGTATTTAAAATGCTCTCAAGGTCCCACCTCCAAACGTTACAATATTTCAAAGAGGAAGGAACCGATCTACAAATTTAACAAGCACTCCAGGAGATTACAATGCAGGGAGACCAACAAATCACTTTAAAATACTTGTAGTCTAGAAAATCTAAATAAGATATAACCAATCCTGTCAACCTCAAACCAAAACCAAAACGACCTACATCCTAGCTTTTGAGCTGGTTTTTTTTTCTGTCTTTATAAATGTAATTTAACTAAATTGCAGAAAATGTGGGAAACAAAGAGAAAAGAAGAAAAAAAAGGCAATATCATCTTACCACTCCAACACAACTTTGGTTAGCATTTTGGTATGCTTCCTTCTATCCATATCTCTAGGTATGTTTGTTCTGTTCCTTTTCACAGTTTTATTCACAGCACACACAGTTTCAAGTTCTATTTATTATACACATTTCCCATGTTAATATTATTACCTAGTCTTCATCAGTATCACGCTCAGTAGCATTACACTGCATCTAATGTACCTATCATTGTTTATCTAACCATTTCCCACAGCTGACTACTTCCTCACTACTATAAATAATTCAGCTGTAAATATTTTTATACAGAACATTTTTCTCAGTACTTCAATACTTGGGGGGGGGAATCTATAGTGCCAAACCGTTTTACCACCATCTTTATCAGAGAGAGCTTTTCCAATATTAACTTTAAAATACTGGGAGGAGGGACGCCTGGGTGGCTCCGTCGTTAAGCGTCTGCCTTCGGCTCAGGTCATGATCCCAGGGTCCTGGGATCGAGCCCCGCGTCGGGCTCCCTGCTCGGCGGGAAGCCTGCTTCTCCCTCTCCCACTCCCCCTGCTTGTGTTCCCTCTCTTGCTGTGTCTCTCTCTGTCAAATAAATAAAATCTTTAAAAAAATAAATAAGCAAAATAAAATACTGGGAGGAAAAATGCTTTGCTTTTAATCTCCACTTCCTTAGTTACTGAGGTTAAACATTCTTTGTTAATTAGCTGTATTTTTTCTTTACCTAAGTTATCTATCTTGCCCTTTATCTATTTATTTATGGGATCTCGGCATTTCTTTTCTACTTGTTTTAACTTTGTATTCAGTTTCCCACTGATCTTCCCGATTGAGCTGTGAGCCTTTGTGGACTATGTATCTGTTCACTGACCTGTTTATTGCCTCTATACCAACCAAGGCTGTGTGCTACTTTGGTAACACACTGTTGTCAGGCAGCTGAAACCCTCTAGATGTAACGAAGCATGGTCTTCCTTAGGAGGTTGCTCTCACCTTGCCCAGTCACTTGACTTTTCTGGGCCCCCATCCCATTTGTAAAAGTGTGGAAAACAATGCCTATAGCTCCCCAACTGGACTTCTGTGATTACAAGCTAATAATGCCAAAGGATTAACTCCCTTCCACTAACTAAAATTAATCAGAAGTCAACGTATTACCCTCAAATAAGCCAAAAGCAAACTCTTAACACCGGCGGCTGGATTCACTTTTAAGCAAATGTGACCTTGTCCGCAGGAACGCCGAGACAGGTAAAGCCACACCTACTTGTTTCGGCCCACCCCTTCCCCGGGTCCCTACAACTAATACCTACACTAACGCAAAAGGAGTCCGAATTGAAAACGCACACAAACAGGCCCTCGGTCCTACGAGACTTCTCCGCTCTCCCCCTCTCGCAGCAAAAACATAAAACCTTGTAAACAGGCCCTCGGGACAAGCCGGTCCACACCGGAGCCCCACCACTTCTCCAATCCCGAAGGCGGGACAATCCCGGACTGGACGCAGACAAGGGACGGTGCCCCCGACCGCCGGCGGCCAGCGAGGAAACTGAGGCCGGGGACGCGCGGCAGAGGCTCGCGCGCAAGGTCAGCGGGGAGCCGCTCACCTCAGCAGCGCCAGGAAGGCGGCGGGCTCCACGTCGGGCAGCTCGATCTCGGCCGACGTGGTGGCCATGCCGCCGTTGAACATGGCGTCGAAGACGGCGCTGCCGGCCGCCAGCACGAAGCGGTGGGCGGGGATGCGCTGCGGGCCCCCGGCGGCCGCGCCGCCGCGGCCCTTGCCCAGCACGAAGCGCACATCGCTCAGCAGCTCCGAGTTGAAGAGGAAGGCGAAGCGCTCCTTCAGCGACGCCTTGGTCGCCTGCCAGTTGTATAGCGGCTCCCGCTGCAGGGGGAGCAGGGGCCCCAGAGAGGACGACGGCGGCGGCGGCGGTGGCGGTGGCGGCGGAGGCCCCGCGGCGCCCGGCTCCGCCTCGGCCCCCGGGACCTGCTCGCCCACAGCGGCCGGCCCAAGCGAGGCCATCCTCCAGCGACACGGCTCCTCTGGCTAGGCAGAGAGCTCCCGCCGCCCAGCCGCCATCGCCGAGGCCGCCCCTGGAGGCCGGCACCGCCCCGGTGCCTTCCGGGAAAGGCGCTTCCGGGCGGCCGCGCCCCTCCCCCGCCCCGGCCCCGCCCCCGGCCCCGCCCCGCCCCGCCCGCGGCTGCCGGCGCGCGCCCCCGCCACGCGGGGATGCGAGAGGGGCCGACGCCGTTCGGAGTCCTTCGCGGCGGGCGGGGCTTCGTCCCCGGCGCCCCGTGCTCCCCTCCCGGGGAGGGCCGACGTACAATCCCCAGCGCCTCCTCCGACCCTCCTCATCTGCTGCAGCTCCTCCTACGTGTCCCAGGGGCAGGTTCCTAAGCTGTCCCAGGGGTTTCCTGCCTGGAAATGGGGGGCACCGAGGACAAGGCCAAGGGAGCACGTGGGAGGGGACAACAAGATTCCCCACGCCCCCCCTTCCCCAGTAACGTCCAAGTCACCGCTCCAGAGAGGAGCGGAGCTTGGACCGCTCTACGTCCAGCAGCCCACATTCTTCCGCTCTATCGTCTCTGTATCACTGTGGACTCATGGAATTACGTTTTAATGTCTATAATCCATTGCTAAAAATTCACAGTATTTTAGGGCAACCCTTTCGGGTCCCCTCCCTCCTTGGGAGCTTTGTACTATCACTTTGCTATGGCTCAATAAACCTTGCTTTGCTGCTCACCAAAAACAAAAAAACAAAAACACAGTATTTTGAATCTAAAAAAAACAAAACAAAAAAAACCCCCACAGCCGCTCAAGTGTACCAGAGCAAAAAATAGTAGAAGCCGCATTATCTGGTACCCAGCACTAATCATAATAGCGAAAATATGAGGACACGGCATATGAAAACTTGTGGAATGCAATCAAAGCTGAGTTAGTTCAAGCTAAAGTATAGCCAAAAACACTCTTTTTGCAAAACTGGAAATAATAAAATTAAATGAAGTAGAGGATTCTGGGAAGGTGGCAAAGGAGGAAGCCCCGGGCGTCTGTCTCCCCTCCTGGGCAGCCGCTGCTGGCGGGGTCTGTCTGATGTGGCTATCTTGGAGCTCTGGAGCCTGTTGAAAGCGGTAAAGTCTAGGGGAAGACTTAGACTGTACAGTGCTGTTAATTTCTGTCAATTTCAGCTCTGTGCACAGAAGCGGCTACCCATCCCTCATCCCCAGTCACATGGAAGGAAGACAGCTAGCTGTACACAGCCTGTGGGAGCCACGGTGGACGAAAGGAACCTGTCCTCCAAATATCTGGGCTCTGGGCGCTGATTCCTGCTTCTAATCTCAGAGTCCAAAGAGGCAGGCAGCATGTTGTTGAACTTCCCCCTTTGTTGCAAGCATTTCCTTCCTGCAGCTGAAGTGACTTCCACTGTATTTAAAGGACCAGCACCCAATTCACTGCCTTCATTTTCTTACCTTTTCCCCTTTGGGGAGCTAGACATTAAAGACTAGTCCAATTAAAAAAAAAAAAAAAAGCAACTGCGTATTGGGCAGATTAGAAAATGACCACCCATACCCAAGGAAAGGCTGAGAGAAGACCTAGGAAGACCTTAAGCTAGCATAGAGACAATAATCCTACAGCAATCAAGAAACAAAACAATAAAAAACAGCAAAGGATTTTGGGGGAAATCCTGGGGAATCTCCTGGGGAAGCAAGAGAATATGATTTCCAGAGTTACCACATTACTAGATTCAAATATCCCATGTTCAACAAAAAGTCACAAGGCATACAAAGAAATAGGAAAGTATGATCTGTTCAAAGGGAAAAAATAAACAGAAACAGTCCTTGAAAAAGACCTAATGGCAGATATACTAGGCAAACTTTAAAATAACTGTCTTAGGGGCGCCTGGGTGGCTCAGTTGGTTAAGCGACTGCCTTTGGCTCGGGTCATGATCCTGGAGTCCCGGGATCGAGTCCCGCATCGGGCTCCCTGCTCGGCAGGGAGTCTGCTTCTCCCTCTGACCCTCCCCCCTCTCATGTGCTCTCCCTCATTCTCTCTCTCTCAAATAAATAAATAAAATCTTTAAAGAAAATAAAAAAATAAAATAACTGTCTTAAAGTTGTTCAGAGAACTTAAGGAAGATGTGGAGTTGAAAAAGTACAATAACTAAGTGCAAAATGCACAAGGGGGCTTCAAAGGCAAATTTAAGCAGACAGAAGAAAGAATCTGCAAATTCGAAGATAAGACAATGGCAATTATTGAGGCAGAGAACAGAATGAAGAAACAGAGGAAAAGCAAACAGAGCCTAAGGGACCTACTGGACACCTTAAGACAGACTAACCTACACATTGTGAGGGTCCTGGAAGACGAGAGAGAAAGGGGCAGAGAGACTATTTGAAGAAATAATAGTTGAAAACTTACAAAGCAAAAACTGATGAAATTGCAGGGAGAAACAGACAGTTCTATAATAACGGTTGAAGATTTCAAACGATAATGGATAGAACAACCAGACAGAAGATAAATAAGGAACTAGAGGACTTAATACAGCAAACCACCAAGGTCCTGCAAACATAACAGCACACTCTACGGAACAACAGCATACACATTCTTGCCAAGGGCACATGGGACATTTTCTAGGATAGACGATATGTTAGAACACAGATTAAGTCCCAGTAGATTTAAATAGGTGTTATACAAAACATCATCTGGGGCCACAACGGGATGAAGTTAGAAATCATTAACAAAAGGAAAACTGGAAAACACAAAATTGTGGAAATTAAACAACGTACTTTTAAACAACCACTGGGTCAAAGAAGAAATCACCAGGGAAATTAGAAAATACTTAGAGACTAATGAAAATGAAAACACAATATACCAAAACTTATGGGACACAGTGAAAGCAGTGCTCAGGGGGAAATTTATAGCCATAAATGTTTATGTTAAAAAAACATGAGAGATCTCAAATCAACAACCTAACTTCACAATTAAAGAAGAAGAAGAAGAAGAAGAAGAAACTAATCCTAAAGCTAGCAGAAGGAAGGAAATACTAAATGTTAGAGCACGGATAAACGAAATAGAGAATAGGAAAACAGTATGGAAAACCAGTAAAACCAAAGGTTGTTCTTTGAAAAGATCAACAAAATTGATAAACCTTTAGCTAGATGGACTGAAAAAGAGAGAGAGAAGATTTAAGTTACTAAAATCAGAAATGAAAGCGGGGATGTTACTACCCATGTTACAGAAGTAAAAAAGGGTTAAGGAGAGTACTATGGACAAACCATAAGAGACACTTCACTATGGGAAACAAACTGAGGGTTGCTGGAGAGGAGGGGGGTGGGAGGATGGGGTAACTGGGTGATGGGCATGTGATGTAATGAGCACTGGGTGTTATATGCAACTGACGAATCACTGAACTCTACCTCTGAAACTAATAATACGCTATATGTTAATTAATTGAATATCAAATTTAAAAAGTAAAAAAAAAATTTGTGTTACATTTAAAAAGAGAGAGAGAGTACTATGAACAATTGTATGCCCCCAAAATTGGATTACCTAGATGAAATGGACAAATTCCTAGAAATACAGAACGAAAACCTTTTTTTTTTTTTTTTAACACTTGTTAAATTGGTCTAAGACTTCATTCAAGTCTGTTGCAATAGGGGAGAGTAATCAGACTCCCCTCTGAGGACGCTAATAACAGCTGGGGATTTGCAGCCAACCAGCAAAGTGCGGGGGGGGGGGGGGGGGCAGTGGATGGAAAATGGCCAAGAGGAGACATCAAGACAGGGGCATTCTTGCTCAGTGAACTCAGGATTCTTGCTGAAGGCAAGCCAAGATGCTCAAATACGGATATGGATATGGAGATATGGAACTTGATCAGATATGGAGAGTAAGAAGATAAAGGGTGAGGGTATTCTCACTAAACTAACTTAGCAGGATTCTTGCTGAGACTGAGTTAGGCAGACCAAAACAGCGCTGGGGCCAAGGTTGAGGCCCAGTTGAGAAGAACAATCAGAAGAAAGCTCTGACTAAAGTTTGGTCAGGGGCAGTCTTGGTCAGCATTAAAGAATAAATAATACAGGCAAGACTTGAGGGACTAGGGTCCTTAAGAGAAGCAAGGGAAACACCTGAGATTGACTCCTGCTTTTTCCCTGAGGACATTTTCTCATTCGTCGCTTGTTTCTCAACCAGAAACAACTCAGGTGACAGTATGAAATTGCCAAAATAGCTGGGCAAAGTCCTGGAAAGAAGGGAACTACAGAGAAGTAGGTGAACCCCCAAATCTTCCTACAAATTAGCTTCATGCTACTGGATAGTTTCTAAGTGGCACATGAGCAAAGAGAAACACCAGCATCAGGAGGCTAGGAGAGATCTAGAGACTTCACACACGCTGCACATCTCTGGGGACACTGAGCTTTTACTTTAGGTCCCACCAAGATGGAGGAGCCTTAGTAAACACAAGGGACTTTTGGTTGAGCTACCAAAGGGTCATGCCTTAGAAGTAGGGTTACACACTGGTAGTAAGAAAAAAATTAGCTATAACCAATCTTTGACAGGTTCAAGGTGCTCTGTACAGCTGCCATAAGGAGACTAAATCATATTCATCAAGATATATCATCCAGAAACGCAACATTTTTTTCTTCTACAATGTTGTCAGGGAAAAAATAAAAACTATGAGGCATGGTAAAAAGGCAGGAGAGACAGAAAAAGACCAAGAATAGACAAGAGAATCAGATCTATGGATGGTTCAGATATTGGATTTATCAGACAAAGACTTTAAAACAACCATGCTTGATATGATGAGGAAAATAGAAGAAAGATGGAGAAATTCACCAGAGACTCAGAATCCATGAAAAGGGGACAAATGGAGGCTCTTAACCTGAAAAAATACTATGAACAAATTAATACCTAAATAATTTGTGGGTTTTTTTTTTCCTTAAGATTTTATTTATTTATTTGAGAGAGAGAATGAGATAGAGAGATCATGAGGGTCAGAGGGAGAAGCAGACTCCCTGCTGAGCAGGGAGCCCGATGCGGGACTCGATCCCGGGACTCCAGGATCATGACCCGAGCCGAAGGCAGTCGCTCAATCAACTGAGCCACCCAGGCGCCCCAATAATTTGTGTTTAATAGCAAATTAGAGCAGAGCAGATGATTACTATAACTAGAACACAAGTCAGTAGATGTCCAAATTGAAACACAGTTAGGAAAAAGGGCAGAAAATACAGAAAAGAATACATGTCTGTTAATCATATGAGAAAGGACTAACAGATGTATAATGCAGTACTAGAAGGGGAACAGAGAATGAGGTCGAACGGCATGTGAATAAACAAGAGCTGGACATTTCCCAGAGCAAGGGTCCCAAGGAAACCAGGTAGAACTGCGTGACCCTTTTGGACGTAGCCTGGAAGTCATGCAAGGTCATATCCACTGCATTCCATTAGTTACAAATGAGTCACTAAGGCCTGTCCAGATTCCAGGGGGGTGGGGAGGACTGTACCCTACCTCCTGATACAGGAGTATCAAAGAATTTGTGGACGGGTTTTAAGACCACCACACTACGAAAGCTCTAGCTGTTGAACTCCTGTTGAACTCCCAACAAAAACTAAGACTTATGCCCACCCGAAGAAAGTATGGGAGTGTGCATAGCAGCTTTACTCATAATAAATGGCCAGGTGATTCTCAATAGTAGAACGGATAAATGGTGGTGGTATATTCATACGATGAGCAAAAAAGAACAAACCTTCATCCTGAAACAATATGGATTAATTTCATAACCTACTGAGCTGAAGAAGCCAGACACAAAAATACATCACGATTCTGTTTATGTGAAACTTCATGATAGGCAAAACTAAGACGTGATGCTAGGGGTCAGAATAGCAATTACTTTCCACTGGGTGGTTGACTGGGAGGGTGCATGAGGGAAACTTCTGGGGTAACAGAAACTTTCTTGATCTAGAACTGGTAGTAGTTCCACAGGTGTTATTCAGGGTATATATTACTGTGTAGGAAAACAGCCCCAAACCCAGCAGTTTGAAACAATTAGTTGTTTTCTCATGAATCTGCAATGTGGGCAGGGCTTGACAGGGAATGCTCATGTCTGCTTCACCCAGAATCATCTGGGGTGGCTTGACTGGGGGCTAGAAGATCCCTTTCCAAGGCTCATGCCTGTAGCTGCCAAATTGGTGCTGGCTGTTGGCTGGGAGCTCAGTTGGAGTTGAGGACCCAGAACCTTGGTTTCTCTCCACATGAGCCTCTCCATGTGCCCAGGCTTCCTCACAGCATGGCAACTCCAAGGGCACATGGTGGCCTGAGAGAGAGCGAGAGCGAGAGCGAGAGCGAGAGAGAGAGCACCAGGAAGAGGTTCTATCTCCTTCTATGAGCTAGCCTTGACGGTCACACAGCATATCACCTCCACACTGAGGTGGTCACAAAGCCCTGCCCAGGTTCAAAAGGAAGGGACATAGATTCTACTCTTGATGGGGGAGTGGCCAGCCACATGGCACTGGAGATCTTGTTAGGTCATCTTTAGCAAATAGGGTGGGCGATAAGTATTCCCATATGCAAACTTATTTTAGCTTTCTACTTGAGACTTGTGTCCTTTATATATGTAAGTTGTACCTCCATAGGAAAGCAAAATGTGAAAAACCTGTAAAAGAATATATAGAGATCAAGGTAAAGACTGACAATTCTTGCCTCTCTTTCTTGTGCAGCCACTCAGCAGGGGTCACTACCCGTCATTATCTGTTTGATATGTACACTTTTAAACTTTTTCTCGTGTGCCAAGAACATTGTCTGTCTGTCTACCGATCTATCTAAACACATATACCTGTAAATACAATAAAAAAAAATAGAAACAGTATCATACTATACATATTGTTTCTGAAACTTGATTTTTTTTTTCACTTAATAGATTGTGGAAATCCTCCCGGGCTAAGCAGTTTGGGAACAGAATGCCTTCAAATGTTCAAAGAGTAGATGCTAAATAAACTATCGAGAGCTTAGATGATGGATTCCAAATTCATATTATGAAGTTAACTCTGACACTAAAACCTGACTAAGAAAGCCCACAGAAAGGAAACGATAAGTAGACAAATAGACATCAACCAAACACACATATGAATATAATATGGAAACCTCAAATACAGTAACAGCAAATCACATTTGGCACTAATGAAGAGCATAATTAACCACAACTAAGTAAAATTTATTCAAATAATTCAAAGCTAGTTCAATAGAAAGAGATGGTACTGGTAATTATTACCTCCAATATGGACATCTTGACCCAAGTATATTCTTTGACACAATAGTTTCCCTCTTGGATATTTATCTGATTTAAATATACTCACATCTTGGTGAAATGCCATAAGTACATGGATATCATGACAGTTTTATTTGTAAAAAAGAAGATTGCAATTTTCATTTTTTTGGGTGACTCAGTCAGTTGAGTGTCCATCTCCTCATTTCAGCTCAGGTCATGATCTCACGGTCGTGAGATCCAGCCCCGCGTTGGGCTCCCTGCTCAGTGGGGAGTCTGCTTCTCCCTCTGCCTGCCACTCCCCCTGCTCATTCTCTCTCTCTCTCTCTCTCTCAAATAGATAAATAAATCTTTAAAAAAAGAGAGAGAGAGGGGCGCCTGGGTGGCTCAGTCGGTTAAGCGACTGCCTTCGGCTCAGGTCACGATCCTGGAGTCCCGGGATCGAGTCCCGCATCAGGCTCCAGTCCCGCATCGGGCTCCCTGCTCGGCAGGGAGTCTGCTTCTCCCTCTGACCCTCCCCCTGTCCTGCTCTCTGTCTCTCATTGTCTCTCTCGCAAATAAATAAAAATCTTAAGAAAAAAAAAAAAAATTTTTAAAAAAAGAGAGAGAGAAAACTGGCTAAATTACAGTACATTCCTATGATGGAGCACTATACAGCCATGAAAAAGAAATGAGGCAGTATGGTATGTACTGATAGGGAAGCACTCCAAGTTACATTGTCCAGTGAAAAACAAAGATTAAAAAAATAAGTTAAAATGAGCTACAGGGGCGCCTGGGTGGCTCAGTCAGTTAAGCGTCTGCCTTCGGTTCAGGTCGTGATCCCAGGGTCCTGGGATCGAGCCCCGCATCGGGCTCCCTGCTCAGCAGGGCGTCTGCTTGTCCCTCTGCCCCTGCTCCTCCCTCTGCTCATACTCTCTCTCTCTCTCTCTCAAATAAATAAAATCTTTAAAATAAATAAAATTAAATAAGCTACACAGCTGAAATAATGCAAAATTTAATAGGGCATTAGAGTGTGTAGCAATACTCCTATGTGATAATGTATTATTCAACTGTTGACATTGACCTCTCTCTGTCCCAGTTTCCTTGTCTGTAAATTTATTATGACATCATAATAAAAGCTCTATCATAATATCATAGACACAGGTTTTATGGGTCTGAAGTTCATACAAGAAAAATAATGCAAAATCAAATAGAAATTTAGAGTATATGGATCTTCATTGCACCAAATCTTTCAAATTTTTGTTTGAAATTACTAGAAAAATTAGAAGAAACTATAACGAGGAGACAATCATAACAAAGCATCCATTTTTAAAAAGCTGAAAAATATCACAAACAGCACAAACCCGGAAAATAACATTATCTTTTTTTTTAATCAGATAACTGCCTGAAACATTTCTATAATACTTTCCCGCCTGCAGTTTTGGCTTCATACTCTTTGATTGTCTCTTCACATGAAAATGATTTTGGTATGTCATTTTCTAGAAACAAAATAGAAAATTTTTTGTGTTTTTCCCCCCATATACATATGGGATTAAAAAAAAAATCTATCATTGGCTGTTTAGCAAACAGAACTTGTTGATGAAAATATGCACATTTTCAGGATTATTGTGAAATCTGGGAAACCATATTAACCCTCTGTGGTGTTTCTTTTCTGTATAAGCTGTAGCCGACCCTTAAACAGGACGGCAACAGAGTTGCACCCCACAAACACAGGCATTCCAATAAGTGTTATTTTGTGTGATTCCTGTTTCAAAAGAGTATGATTATCTATAAGTGCAATAAATGAATTATCAAGACTATCCCTGACAAGAGAGGACTACTGTTTTGACCAGGTGTTCATAACCAAATTTTACACTTTGATGGACTAGAAAAATATTCCACACACCAGCTTCTGTTGCCATATATTTTTAACCTTCTTTTCCTCCACTACCCATATACTTCTAGAGCTGAGTCCCAGAGGGATCCATTTATATTGTAATAGCACTACGCTGGGTGTAGAGATTACTTAAAAATAAAATCTGAAAAAAACAAAACAAAACAGAAAAAGAGTTCTGGCCCTGTATTTTTGTGTCGTGATGCCGGGTAAGTTGGCGTAACAGGCAGGAGGAGTATTCATGGAGGCTATTTCTATAAGGGGCGTTGAGCAAAAGTGATTGGTAACCATACGAGGAAATCCTACTAAACCTAACTGAATGTACTCCTGACTCAGCTTCTCCTTAATGCCAGAGGCCATTCCAGTGCCTCCCAGGGATATAGGGGAATTGTGATGGAAGATTTGTCAGGAACAGCAGTCTTAACCATTGCACTGTCTTACTCTTCAAATTTAAAAAAAATACAACATTGTGTGAATATCTTGCTAGAACCCCTTCCAGGGTCTTGGAGGAGGTTTGTACAATTGAAGCTCCCTGAAGCTTAAGCTTCATTAGTTTCATGATAAATCTGCCTCTGCATAGACTTGATGTGACAGTTAACTGAATTAATATACGGGAAACAGTTAGAACAGCCTGGCAAGAAGGTAAGTGATCAACAAATATTATCTATTATACATTACTGGTACAGAAATAAACAGACAAATACAGCAGACTAAGAAGTCCAGAAACAGGCCCAAATATATATATATATTTCTATATATAATATAGATTATATTTCATTTGTACACGAAAATATATACCTGAAAGAATAAATCTATATATAAAAGATGACAATAACAAAGAAGGAAAAGAACAACAAGACATTAAAGAACCAAAATAAAGTGCAAGTGAAATGATCAGGTTTTGAGGTGGGGAATGCCTTTCTAAACAGAACACCAAAGACTAAATCCATAAAACAAAAATATCGACAGATTTGACTACATAAAAATGTTAAAGTTCTGTTCATCTACAAATAAAGCATAATATTCTTAGAAGTAAAAAAACAAACCAGGAAAAATGATTGTATAATTTATGATTTTATGAAAAGGGACGTATCCTTTACATATAAAGAGCCCTTACAAGTCAATAAGACAAATACCACCCATCTCCTTTTTTTAACAAAGGACATGAACATGAAATGCATAGAACTATAACCTTTTTTTTTTTTAAGATTTTAATTATTTATTTGACAGAGAGAGAGACACAGCAAGAGAGGGAACACAAGCAGGGAGAGTGGGAGAGGAGAAGCAGGCTTCCTGCAGAGCAGGGAACCCAATGTGGGACTCGATCCCAGGACCCCGGGATCATGACCTGGGCCGAAGGCAGCCGCTTAACCGACTGAGCCACCCAGGTACCCCGAACTATAACCTTTCTTAAGAGTGAGTCAGAAGGGGCGCCTGGGTGGCTCAGTCGGTTAAGCGGCTGCCTTCGGCCCAGGTCATGATCCCGGGGTCCTGGGATCGAGTCCCACATCGGGCTCCTTGCTCAGCAGGGAGCCTGCTTCTCCCTCTCTCTCCCTCTGCTTGTGCTCTCTCTGTCAAATAAATAAAATCTTAAAAAAAAAAAGAAAGAAAGAAAGAAGAGCTGGGTACAGAATTTAAAAACAACAACAAAGATATCAAAACATTATATTTTCTAAAAATGGAAACACCCTGGACAGATGATTGGTTAAGTAAATTATTGAACAATCAAACATGTAATAGGGCAATAAATGCCTGTTGAAGAGTGTTTACAGATAGAAGAGGATGTTCTCAACCCATAATGCTGAGTGGAAAAGCAGGCTACAGAACAAGGTGTGCAGCATCCCATTTTGCCCTATGGGCTCAGAGTACACCATCTTGTTTAAGTGTCTGAATTATGTATATAAAAGACTGGAGGCTTATAACCACTGTTATTGATGTGGTATTTTGCAGTGTGATGGGATTGTGAGTGATTTCTCTCCCTACTTTTTTATTTGAGGGTAAGAAAGTGTCATTTTTTGAAGTCAAAATACTGTGATATGTGACTACATACGATTTTTTGAAAAAGATTTTATTTATTTGGCAGAGAGAGAGAGCACAAGCAGGGGGAGCAGCAGAGGGAGAAGCAGGCTCCCCGCCAAGCAGAGAGCCGGATATGGGGCTGGATCCCAGGAGCCCAGATCATGACCTGAGCTGAAGGCAGACACTTAACCAACTGAGCCACCCAGGCGCCCCTACACACGATTTTTGAGTTAGCTAACTGGTAAGCCATGGCAAGGACAGTAGCATGCCCAAGCCATAAGATGATTTATTTCTTTGACTTTCTCTGAGCTGCTATTAGGTTGACTAAATGCAACTAAATTCAGATCAACACTCACAGCATGCCCCTAGGTGCAAGGCACTAGACCTGAGATTGCAAAGATAACTAGAACATATTACTTGCCCCAGAGAAGCTAATAATTTAGTAGGAGGGGGAAACCCACTGGGACCTGCTCAGCTAGAAATAAAACTCTTTTTTGCATTTAAAAAAATGCAGCCGCAAAAGCAATTTGCCATGCCCGAGACTAAATTCAGCTTACTTATGGAGCTCTTCTTTCTTTGCTTGTCATTGCTTTCTGGAATTCAGCCTAGGAAAGTAATATATGTCACCATGTGTGCTAGTTTATAATTAGAACAAATGTGAGGACTTATAAGAAAAAGACCTATTGGCAAAAAAAACATTTAGTAAAACTCTAGACAGGCAGGCAGGAGAAAGGAGGAAGAGATCTATTTTGGAAATTAATTTAATGCCAAAGGAAGAGAAGACATTTAAAAAAATATAAAAGGCAATTATTACGTCCTTAGGATTTTTATATTCCAGGAGAGCACGAAAATGTAGCTGCTATTGGATTACCCTCGATTTGAAAGGATGAGCATTGTAGGTATAAATAGAAGCTAAGGTCAAGAAGCTCAAGGCAGAAAAAGACTCACGTGTCCTGCAGAGGCTGATAAGCATGTGAAATCATACCCTTGGCTCATAAGCCTGCAACTATGCCTATGACCCAAGTTTGAGCTCCGGGGAAGAAGGGGAGGGTAAGAGTTAGAAGGACCCAAGGTTGCCCTTCTTGTAAATCTCAAACCAGTCCCAACCTTCAACGAACTTCACTCTAGCACCAACACAGAGCAGAGAATTAGTTCTAAGATCTCTGACCTGACATAGTAATTTTCTTCCCATGCTTTACCTGTTTCCAATTGAGCATCAACACATTTCAGAAAGGTGAGGTTGACCTAGGCCCTAAAAACCCAGAAGAGGGCCAGTGTTTCCTGGAGGCTTTCCTGAGAAGACTTTTCTGGAAGCATGCCCCCAGGAATTAAAGAGCAGACAGGTAGAAGGTCATCCCTAGTCCGAAGCAGTTGCTTTTCTACCGTCTTTCCACACCTTGGCCCCTCACTATGCTGACCTCCCCTGTCCCAGATTCCCTATGGTTCACTCTCCCTGCTGGGACAGATCAGGGCTGTTCAGCTTTCATCCTTCTCTGTCCTGTCCGCTTTGGGGTCTCCATAGCCTCCAGCAGGACGTTTCCCTGAGCCCCTCCCCTCCACTGCCACCTGGACCATCCCCTCCATCTTGGGCTCCGAGGGGCGGTGGGCTACCTGAATGCTCTGTGGGTTGTCTCTCTCTTCTTTATGTTCTGACCCCCATCACTCGATGTCAGACGGTTCTTTAGGAAGAGGAGAGAGAGGCCACAGGTCTTCCTCAGACACACCTCGTCTCCGAGGTGTGAAAGAACGTTTTCTTCTGACTTTGCCTACGAGTCATTCTTCTAGACCTGAATGAGAATTGAATGACCTATACACACTTTTAATCTGTGTCCCACATGGGAGAGGGGACAGGTCTACTCACCCCAAATTCCTGACACTGAGCTATTTGGCTCCTGGCCGATGACCTCTCCGATCTCCAAGGTCCCCTCAGGCAGTAACATTCCTTTGATCCAGCTTTCTGGGAGAGGCATATGGGAAAGCTGTTGTTTGTAATTTCAAATAGCCCTGGTTTCTTAACTCCCAACATCCGTCACATTGGCTGGCCCCGGGGCGCAACCCACGGTTTATCTTTATTGCTTTCCCACCATTTTTCCTAGGAACCCCAGATCCTACAAAACTCTCATGGACTCCCTGAACCCATCATCTTATGTCAAAACTTCACCCCCTTCCTCTGACCCCATTAGAGCATGCATTATTCTGGGCCAGTAGAACAGAACTAAATGTTAGGTTTTTAGTTGACTAATGCACAGGGGGTTGTTCAATAAAGAGGAGTGTATAGGGAAGCTTGATTTGTTAATCAAGTAGAAATCAAAGATGGGACACTCTGAGGGCAGCTTATGTAGATGCTGCAATAATTGTTCTAATGATAACTTTATATATCTATTATGAACTTTTTATAATAACTTCTTTTTTAAACCTTGGCCTATTGTTCTTAGATACATGTCATTTCTCTCTTTTACAAATGGTGGACCTCACATGATCCCAAAAAATCCATTCCAGATCTAAATGTGAAAGGCCCCCTCCAAAAAATCTTACAGTAAAAAACATAGGAGAACGTATTGGAACAGACAGAAATGTCACAAAAAGGAAATAAAGAGCATTTCACTCTCCAAAGAAAAATGAATACGTTGGATTATAATAAAATTAAGAACGCCTGTTTATCAAAAGATGCCAATAGAGAGAATAAAAAGGCAAGTCATAAATTAGGAAAATATATTTGCAATACGTATATCTGACAAAGGACTATCATCCCAAGTGTATAAATTGATAAGAGAAAGGAAGCTAACTGAATACAAAATGGGCAAGAGATTTGGATAGGCACTTCATTAATGAGGTAATGCAAAAGGTCAAAAGCACATGAAAAGCTTTTCAACCTCACCATCATTAGGGAAATGTAAACTAAAACTACAACAAGATACCACCACCCCAGGACCACAATGGCAAAAAATTAAATGGCTGATAATAACAAGTGTTAGCAAGGATGTGGAACAATCAGAATGCTCATACTATCCTGATGGGGATATAAATCGATGCAATCATTTTGGAAAACTATTTGACATTATTTCCCAAAGATGAACACACCTATAATCTATAACCTAGAGATATGACACCTAGGGATAATTCCAACAGAAATATGTATACATGTTCACCAAAAGACATGCCCAGAAATGTTCGTGGAAGTACTATTTGTAATAAAAACTAGAGGCTAGTGTTCATCTTCAGTAGAACAGAAATATAAATTGTGGCATACTCATACAATGAAAATCTACACAAGGGCACCTGGGTGGCTCAGTCGTTAAGCATCTGCCTTGGCTCAGGTCATGATCCCGGGGTCCTGAGATCGAGTCCTGCATCGGGCTCCCTGCTCAGCGGGGAGCTTGCTTCTCCCTCTCCCACTCCCCCTGCTTGTGTTCCCTCTCTCGCTGTGTCTCTCTCTGTCAAATAAATAAATAAAATCTTAAAAAAAAAAGAAAATCTACACAAAATGAATCCATACATGTAATGGAAGAGATAAATTTCACAAACATAATATTGAATAAAAAGAGCCAGACCCCAAGGAGTACGTGATGTATGATCCTGCATATGTAAAGATCAGAATCAAGAAATTAATCTTTGGGGGCGTCTGGGTGGCTCAGTCTTTAAGCATCTGCCTTCGGCTCAGGTCATGATCCCAGGGTCCTGGGATCAAGCCCCGCATCGGGCTCCCTGCTCAGCAGGAAGCCTGTTTCTCCCTCTCCCACTCCCCCTGCTTGTGTTCTCTCTCTCGCTGTTTCTCTGTCAAATAAATTAAAAAAATAAATAAAATTAAAAAAAAAAAGAAATTAATCTTTGGTGTGAGAAGCCAAGCAATGGAAATGGCATGAGGTGGGCTTCTGGTGCTGTTGACGTTCTGTTTCTAGATCTGGGTGTTACTAAAGGGGTGTAGAACCCATTTTGAAAATTCACTGAACTAGGGGTGCCTGGGTGGCTCAGTTGGTTAAGCGGCTGCCTTCGGCTCAGGTCATGATCCCGGGGTCCTGGGATCGAGCCCCATGTCGGGCTCCCTGCTCCGCAGAGAGCCTGCTTCTCCCTCTCCCTCTGCCTGCCTCTCTGCTTACTTGTGCTATCTCTCTGTCAAATAAAATAAATAAAATCTTTAAAAAAAAAAAAAGAAAAAGAAAATTCACTAACTATACACTTAGGATTTGTGCAGGTTTCAGTGAAGACTAGACTTCCTTAGGGTTTTCCAAAAAAATATTGGAGATTTGTTCTCCAAATGCTTGCATTTCTTTGGGATGGTTTAGTCAAGAAGTTTTCCTTAGGCTCTTCCTGCCTTTTACTGTCATTTTCCTTAGATTAGTTTTTGTGATTAGATTCCTTAGATTAGTTTTTGTTTGCCTGAGAATTGGTGACAATGTTTTGCACACAATAAATAGTTGTGTTTTATTTCCCTCTTACATAATGTTCCCTTGTAGCCTCCTCTCTCCAAAACAGGAAGCTTATCTTCCCAGAGCAGGAAAGGGTGAATGTTTGGCCTCTTTATCAAGGTGAATGGTTTAAAATTAGGGTGGCTAGGGAGAAGATGCGGTGTTCACTCCTGAGCTTCTTTTAGCCCCCAGCAATGCAGGATTGAGAGCTAGCGGCCCTGCCATGGATCTAAAGGGATGAGAGTAAGGTGACCCCACCACCTGGACCTCCTGGTCAGGGGCCAGATGGACAATGTGGCAGTGATTCAGTGGAGCCCATAGGTCAGTGAAAGCCAAGGTGAGGTAGGGCCAGCTGGAGAGCAACCCTCAGGCTCCAACCAAGAGCAACAAAACTGGACTATAGGTGATAGCAACCACAGGGGTCAGCTGTGGACACCAGAAACCAGGGCCCAGGCCAGTTACACATCAGTGGTCATGAGCCCACATATACCCAAGGGCCAGCATGAAGCGGCAATATCTTGAGGTCACATGGGACCCCTTCTCAGAACCCAAATGCTACCAGAGATAAGCTGGAGAGGTGGGTGGGTGATGGACTGAGTCATTTTGCCTCTGAAGTAGCCTGACTTAGAGGGATTGGTCACATTCCTGGCTTGGACTAATTGTACTGGAATAGACTAGAATACATTTGTCTCCTTGTCATCTGATCAGTGGGACCTGGAAAGATCAGATCACTTAAAAATAAATAAAGGAGCTGTATTTCTTTTTTTTTTTTTTTTAAGATTTTATTTATTTATTTGACAGAGAGACACAGCAAGAGAGGAACACAAGCAGGGGGAGTGGGAGAGGGAGGAGGGAGAAGCAGGCTCCCCACGGAGCAGGGAGCCCAATGCAGGGCTCAGTCCTAGGACTCTGGGATCATGACCTGAGCCAAAGGCAGACGCTTAATGACAGAACTACCCAGGTGCCCCAAGGAGCTGTATTTCTGTAGCACTTTTGATTGTAGTATGACAAAATTTGCAGCTCTCTTCTCCTCTTTTGTTCATTTTTCTTTGACTTTTTTTAACTCATAAACTTTGCTGCTGAAAATAGTTTGTTTTAGGAATTTTTGTAGGTATTTGAATAGAATTTGAGAAGAAATCTCCTGGCACTGCAACTCCCCACCATCATCCCTTTATTCATTAGTAAAACAATTAATTGTTTCTCTTACTTTGTCAATTTATTCATCATCTGACCATCTATCTAACCCACCCAAACAATAACCATGTGCCAGGTTTTGATCTAGAAGATGAACGGCAATCTTGGGATGGCTTAGTCGGTTCAGGGTCCAACTCTTGGTTCTGGCTCTGGTCATGATCTCAGGGTCATGAGACTGAGTCCCACGTTGGGTTCCATGCTCAGCGCGGACTCTGCTTAAGACTCTCTCTCCCTCTGCCCTCCCCCACTAAAATAAATAAATAAATCTTAGAAGATGAACGACAGTCCTTGCCATCAAATTTCAAATACAGAAGGTATGCAGACAACCAACACTGTTCCATGGTCACCGTTCCACCTATCCCCACAGGCTTGTTTTCACTTCTGGTGTCTAGGCATTTTCATTGTCAGTCAGTCATTGCTCAAAGCGCTGGGTTTCTGAATCATAGGACATGAGGACAGTAGTCTTGGAGAGCTTCCTTGCTTTGGAGTATCTGCTGCCCCAGACCTGAAATCAGCCTTTTCTCTAAGGAACCTCTGTTCCCTTTAGTGAGAACTATATTTAGAAACCAGAATCTGGCCTCTAAGGAAGCTCACTTATTCTGGGTTGGTTACTATTTCTAGTTCTCTTCAGTGGACAGAGATGAGAAAAAGAAACTCAGGAGAGGAGCAGATTTTGGAAGGGAAAGGAAAAATTATTTTTTCTCAGTGATTTTTAGATTGTATTTTTATTATAATAAGAAATACAACTAAGTGCCTTTATTTGTAGCTTTTTTCCCCTTTGAATTTATTTGCTCAGGATAATTTACTTTTGTAGCTTTATTAGGACAGGGGGTGGGAACACTCAGGTGTCTTCTTAGTTATTTCCTCAGAGACTACATACAGGACCCACTACATAATTTGTGGCCCCCTAAAAAATGAAAATGCAGGCCCTGGTCCAAAAAGCAGTAATAAGTACCACTAAGGTACTCAAATTGAAAGCTTTTTTATTTTTTCCACTGTCTCTCCCTCTTATCCCCTCTTGACTTGTCCTGGTGTTTCCTATTTGCTATTGAATTTAATGAACCTATCCCTAGGCACAAGGATACTGGCAGGCTGAGTGCCCACCTCACAGGTGCCCCCAGGGCCCATCCCCCGGCAGCATGTAAGGACCATACCAGCTGCCAGCATCCCCCCTCCAGCCACCCACCTGAGTGGTGCCAGGGATGTTCCCCTCCCATAGACCTGCTTCCCCAAGCCATCGGGATGGGCACCCAAGGGCACTGCAACCTTCATGCCAGGCATTGGTAGGTACTAGGTCTGGGGATGGGTGAGGGATTTGCCCTGTGAATTGTCTGCTGAATGCACCACAGCATTTCCACTCCTGGGTGAGGTCAGGTGCTGCCAGGCCTTGCCCTGAATCAGCACAGGGTGTATGTGCCCAACTTGGGTCCTTCCCGTTCTAAGCCAAGGCCCCCACCATAGATGAGGGTGACTGTGGTTGCTGGGCAGGAGCAGGGAGGGGAGGCCAGGTAAGGCCCAGGGCACAAGGGGGAGGAACAGGTGACTTGAGTTGGTCCCTGGGAAGCAGGGAGGGAGCAGGAGGGGGGAACAGTGCATGAGCCAAGGCTCCAAGCCTCAGTGCGTGCCCCATTGTCCTGTCGGACTTCACCTACAAAACATAAATTCAAAGATCAAGTTCTCAGGAATTTAAAGAGGGGGACTGCAGAGCATAAAACCCCAAACTTAGGGCTCTCCAAACATAGGGTCCTGAGTGACTGCACTGGTCCTATGCCCATGAAGTTGTCCCTTCCCATACAGTATTCAGCAGCAGGTTTTAAAATACGATCGGGGCCCCTGGGGTTCTTGGGGCTCCAGGGTTCTGTGAGGTCAAAACTACTTTCACAGTAACACAAAGACATAATTTACCTTCTTCACACTCATTGTCTCAGGAGCGCATGCTGAGGTTCTCCTAAAGCTTCCTGACAGTGGGGTATTTTAACAGGTTGAATGCAGAAGAGAGAATCCCGCTGTTTTCTATTAAGCCAGGCATTCAAGAGGTTTTTAAAAATGTAAAGCAACACCACTCTTTTCACTAATCTCTGTTAAGGAAAATATAGCTATTTTCCATAAAAGCATTTTGCTCTTATTTTAAAATTTTACATATTTATTTCTATATATTCGTTTTTGTTCTTATTTTAAAACGAATGCCTAAAGACATTTTACATTTCCCAGGTTTGATTCCTAGCGCAACAAATACTGATAGATATAACCCATGTAAACAAAAGCTCGTGTGCATCCTCAATACTTTCTTAAATGAATTCATTTTAAAAATTGAGGTGAAATTCATGTAACATAAAATTAACCATTTTAAAGTGCACAATTTGGCGGCGGTTAGCACAATCGCTCTATTGTGCGACCATCCTCTCTTTTTAGTTTTGACATTTCATCACCCCAGAAGGAAACTCCATGCGCATTAAGCAGTCACTCCCCATTCCTCCCTCCCCTGAGCCCCTAGTAACCGATGGATCCTCAGCATTCTGTCTCTATGGGTCTGCCCACTCTGTGACTTTTCTTTCACTTAGCGCAATGTTTTTGAGGTTCATCCACATGGTAGCATGTATCAGTACTTCATTCCTTTTTATATTCCATTGTACAATCGATAAAACCATATTTTCTTTATCCATTCATCAGTGGATGGACATTGGGATTGTTTCTACCCTTTAGCTACTGTGAACAGTGATGCTGGGAATATTTGTATGCAAGTATCTGTTAGGATATGTGTTTTGAGTTATTCGAAGTATGATACCTAGGAGAAGGATTATTGGCTCATATGATAATTCTACATTTTTTTGTCTGTTTAGAGAGAGACAAAGAGCGAGTGTGCACATGAGCAGAGAGGAGAGGCAGAGGGTTAGGGAGAGAGAGACTCTTAAGCAGCTTCATGCCCAGGGCAGAGCCCAACATGGGGCTCCAGTTCAGGACCCTGAGATCTTGACCTGAGCCCAAATCAAGAGTTGGTTGCTTAACCAACTGAGCCACCCAGGCGCCCCTCTACGTTTCATTTTTTGGGGAAGTGACAAACTATTTTCCAGAGGAGCTGCATCGTCTTATATTCCCACCAGCAATGTAGGACGGATCCAATTTCTCCACATCCTCCACATTTGTTGCTTCCCATTTTTTTTTTTTATTGTAGTCCCATCCTAGTGGGTGTGAAGTGGCATCTTATTTGTGGTTTTGATTTGCATTTCCCTAATGATTAGTGATGAGCATCTTTTCATGTGCTTACTGGCCATTTGTATGTCTATTCAAATCCTCTGCTCAATTTGAAATTGGGTTGTCTTTTTGATGTAGAGTTGGGTTGTCTTTTTGTTATAGAGTTGTAACAGTTTTCTATATTCCAGATACCAGACCTTTATCAGATATATGATTTACAAATACTTTTCCCAATTTTATAGGTTGTCGTCTTACTTTCTTGGTAGTGTCTTTTTTTTTTTTTTAAAGATTTTATTTATTTACTTGACAGAGAGAGAGAGACAGCTAGAGAGGGAACACAAGCAGGGGGAGTGGGAGAGGAAGAAGTAGGCTTCCCGCCGAGCAGAGAGCCCGATGCGGGGCTTGATCCCAGGACCCTGAGATCATGACCTGGGCCGAAGGCAGACGCTAACCACTGAACCACCCAGGCGCTCCTTGGTAATGTCTTTTGATGCACAAAAGTTTTAATTTTGATTAAGTTCATTGGTTTGGTTTCTCTTTTGTCACTTGTGGTTTTGGTGTCATTTCTTTTTTTTTTTTTAATTTTTTTTTTTTTTAAAGATTTTATTTATTTGCAAGAGAGAGAATGAGAGACAGAGAACATGAGAGGGAGGAGGGTCAGAGGGAGAAGCAGACTCCCTGCCGAGCAGGGAGCCCGATGTGGGACTCAATCCTGGGACTCCAGGATCATGACCTGCGCCGAAGGCAGTCGCCTAACCAACTGAGCCACCCAGGTGCCCAACTTGTGGTTTTGGTGTCATTTCTAAGAATATCTTGCCAGATGCAAACTCATGAAGATTCACTTCTATGTTTTCTTCTGAGAGTTTTTAGTTTTAGCTTTCATCTTTAGGTCTATGATCCACTTTGGGTTACTTTTTTATATTATGTGCGGTGGAGGTCTAACTCCATTCTTTTGCATGTGGATATCCAGTTGTCCCAGCACCATTTATTAAAGAAGCTTCTTTTCTCCATTGAATGGTCTGACACTTTTATTGAAAATCAATTGACCGGAGATTTTTGGACTTATTTCTGGACTCTCAATACTATTCCAATGATTTTTTTTTCTGTTCTTATTCCAGTACCAAGCTGTCTTGATTCCTTTTTTTTTAAGATTTTATTTATTTATTTGGGAGAGAGAGAGAGAATGAGCACAAGCGGCGGTGGGGGGAGGAGGGCGGGGCAGAAGGAGAGAGAGAAGCAGATTCCCTACTGAGCAGGGAGCCCGACGCGGGGCTCGATCCCAGGACCTGGGATTATGACCTGAGCCGAAGGCAGATACTTAACCAACTGAGCCACCCAGGGGCCCTGTCTTGATTCCTATAGCTTTGAAATTGGGAAATGTGAGTCCTCCGGAGAGCTTTGTTTTTCCTTTTCAAGATTATTTTGGTTATTTAGGGCCCCTTGTAATTCCTTATGAATTTTACAATCACCTTGTCAATTTCTGCAAAAAAGAGCATTGGGATCTTTGTAGAACTTTTATTGAATCTGTAGATTACAAAGGGCAGTATTGCCATCTTTTTTTTAAAGATTTTATTTACTTATTTGAGAGAGAGCAAGAGTAAGAGAGCGAGAGAGCAAGCACGAACAGGGGGGAGGGACAGAGGCAGAAGGAGAAGCAAACTCCCTGCTGAGCAGGGAGCCTCATGCTGGACTTGATCCCAGGACTCTGGGATCATGACCTGAGCCAAAGGCAGACGTTTAACCAACTGAGCCACCCAGGCGCCCCCAGTATTGCCATCTTAACAGTATTAAGTCTTGTAATCCATGAACCCAGAATGTCTTTTCCCTGTATTTAGATCTTTATTTTCTTCCAGCAGTGTTTTATGGTGTTCCGTGCACAGGTCTTAATACCAACTTGGCTGAATTGATTCCCGAGTACTTTATTCTTCCTGATGTTATTATAACTGGAATTGTTTTTTATTTTTATTTTTTTATTTTTTTTAAAGATTTTATTTATTTGACAGAGAGAGAGAGAGATAGCAAGAACAGGAACACAAGCAGAGGGATTGGGAGAGGGAGAAGCAGGCTTCCCGCCAAGCCCAGATGCAGGGCTCGATCCCTGAGCTGAAGGCAGACACTTAAGAACTGAGCCATCCAGGCGTCCCTGGAATTGTTGTTTTAAAAAAATTTATTTTCAGATTGTTTATCGCTAGTATATAGAAATACAACCGATTTCTGTGTGTTGATCTTGTATATGATGATTTTGCTGAATCCGTTAATTAGCTCTAATAGGTTTTTTGTGGGTGTCTTCTTTGGGATATTCTATATATGATGCTATCTGTTACTGAAGATAATTTTACTGGGGCGCCTGGGTGGCGCAGTTAAGCGTCTGACTCTTGTTTTGTTTTTTTTCCCAAAGATTTTATTTATTTATTTGACAGAGAGAGAGACAGCGAGGGAGGGAACACAAGCAGGGGGTGTGGGAGAGGGAGAAGCAGGCTCCCTACTGAGCAGGGAGCCCGACGCAGGACTGCATCCCAGGACCCCAGGATCATGACCTGAGCCGAAGGCAGCTGCTTAACGACTGAGCCACCCAGGCGCCCCTGACTCTTGGTTTTAACTCAGGTCGTGATCTCAGGGTGGTGAGATCCAGCCCTGCATCGGGCTCTGTGCTCAGCATGGAGTCTGCTTGAGATTCTCTCTTCCTCTCCCTCTGCACACCACCCCCACTTGCACACACTCTCTGTCTCTCTCTCTAAAATAAATAAATAGATCTTTTAAAAATAATTTTACTTCCTTCTTTCCTTTTATTCCTTTTCTCCCCCTTCCTCCTAATTTGGATGCCTTCATTTCTTTTTCTTGCGTAATTGCTCTGCCTGGGACTTCCCGTACAGTGTTGTTGGTGAAAGTAGGCATCCTTTTCTTGTTCCTGATTTTAGGGGTAAAGTTTTAATCTTTTATTCTTGAGTATATTAGCTTTCAGCTTGTTGAGTGTTTTTATCATGAAAGGCTCGCTAATCTTTAAGAATGTAAAGGAGTCCTGCTGGTATAGAGTATTAGTTAAGAACAAGGGCTTTGAAATCCAGCTGCCTAGTTTCAATCACAGCTTGGTCACTTTCTTGCTTCATGACCTTGGACAATTTGCTGAACTCTTCTGTTTGGAAAAGTTTCCTTATTTGGAAAATCGAGATGACAATGGGGACATAATCTACTTCAGAGAGTTAAGTGAAGATTGGATGAAGACACATCAGAACCATGTCTGATGCGGAGTAAATGCTCAATAAACAGTAGCAATTATTCAAAGAACTGAACCAATTTAAATGTTCCCTGGCACTTTCTGTATTGCTATTTTCCTAAAGTCTACCCTACATAGATTTGATCATTCAACTTTGCTTTTTGATTATTTAATAGACCGTGCCTCATTTTTCAAATCACATTTACATTCCGATAATTACCTTGGAACACTAAACAGTTTTTAAATTTTTGTCACCGTTGCGGCTTTTTTCCCTTTTCAGTCTGTTTCAACTGTCCCGTTGTACCCTCCTTATCAGCTGTCTCACATACTATGCTGATGCAATCAAGAATAAGAGAAAATAAATAACCAAAATTAGTCCAGTGTATACCCCCATTATCAAAGCTGTTGTCATGTTCATAAAAATAGTATCAGGGCTCCAAGGACATTCAGGAACCGGAACGATCTGCCCCACATGTTCTGAGCCTTTGAGAGAAGCAACGGACCTGAGCAGTGGCTGAGACTGCTGCAGGGATCTAAATATGACCTTCCACGACAAAGCAGGTCGTGACCAGAAATGCAATTCAAAACAGCAGGCTGGGTTTCAGAGTCCACATCCCTAGGACATGCCGCCTCTCTGGTTACAGGAAAGTAAATATAGACCAGCCTGATGATGTGAACACATTTCATTTAACATTGCCCATCCTAGCAGCAGAAACGAGATTAACCCAGTTCTAAGTAGGTCTGCTTCTTACTTCCCCATCCGCCTCTGCAACGGACCTTCTTTTACGAGGCTGATTTTTCCGCCTTTGCTCTCGAGGTCATTCCCTTGCTATCTTGCCCTACTATCACTTCTTTCTGGTGACTTCAACGTCTCCCTTCCTACTGGCACTTTCTCGTGGTACCCACAAATATTTACGTATGTCCCCTAACAGAAAAGACGTCCTCAACCCTATGTCAGCCTCGAAGTGGCCCCCTTTCTTCCTCCTTCCTATCACAGAATCTTCACCGCTCGTCTTTATCTCTTGCCATTCCCCAAGCTACGACAGTCTCACTTTGGCCAGCACTCTGCCAAGCGCCCCAAGGCTGTTGACTGGTCATTTTCTAACTGCCAAGTCCAGCGAGTCTTTCCCACCATTTCATCTGACCTCGCTGGGCATGATAGGTGACCACCCCCTTTGCCTGAGTTTTGTGCTGCAGGTTTGTGATTTTTTTTTTTTTCGTACCTCTCTAACCTTTCCTTTTCAGTTTTTTGCATGATGAGCTCCTCGTCTATTCCCGGCCGTAAGCATTGGTACTACTCAGAGCTCCATCCTTAGCTCCCTTCTTTTTTTTCCTCTCCTCCAAACTCACTCTCTGCACAACCTCATCTGTTCCCATGATTTCAGCCAATGCGGGTGATTCCGCCCTCTCTGTCTTCATCCCTGATCATTCTTCTTAGCATAAACCTTGTTTTGGATATCTGAATGTCCACTAGAAATGTACCTACTGGAGTCCCGCAAGCACGTCAGACCGAGCCAATGACATCTCCTTCCCTGGAACCTCCTTCAACACCTTCTAAAGTAAATTGCAGCTACCTGGTTTAAAAAAAAAAAAAAAATCCAGCTGAAATCCTGGTAATCAAGTGGGAAGAACGTCTGGCTGTTTGACTTTAGCCTGTGGCCTCAATAGATCAATTGATGTCTGAATGCAACAGAATTGTGTTCTGTATGTGGTAAAACTGTGTTCAGAGCTGAGGGAAGCCATGTGCTCACACCCCTGTTCCGGGGTCCGCCGCGTGCTCTGGCTGAAGTCCACCAGCCCTGCTTCCTGTCCTAGTCTGCTCATTGCTAGCGAGGTGAGTGTGGGCAAGCTGCCATTTCTTCATCTCTCAAACAAGGATAACAACATAGCAGTTCACCTACCTGAGATAACACAGAAAGTCGGGATTTTTCCACCAGACTCACAAGAAGTCAGAGATCTTGTCCCGTATTGGCCATTTCTAGTAATTCCAAAGATACGGGAGACTTTGAGACTTGAGACACGAAGAAGTCTGGGACGCCCAGTGTGGCTCCAGATCCTTCCTCATCACGCACAGGTGCACCCTGGCGCAGAATGAACATTAGCCCTCATGAGTGCTGCGTGTGGGGCGCTCGGACACCAAGGGGGCGGGAAGGAGTTTCACTTTATACTCCAGTAATGACCCAGCTGATGCTCATGTTTTCCCGTAGGCGAGGCCCCACGAAGTCGTCCCTTCCCGGCATGTTTTCCATAAGGAACTTAAATAGACCAGTTATATCCTGGCAAGTGCCGTGCACAGATAAGGCCTTCTTGTTTTCCCCCGTACGGTAAATGCTATCAAGAGGTGTTTAGGAGGAAGCTGACTTGGGTCATTTCTTTTTGTCTTTTTGTGCCCCCCCTCTGCCTGGGTCTTGAAAGCAGGAAATATGACTTAAGACCACTACCTACCTCTTATCTCGTCTTTCTAGTCTGCAAGACCCGAGTTTATTCGGGCAGCAACCCCTACAAGGAAGGGACCAGGCCTTGGAGAAAAACTGTAATGGGATCAAGTCTCACCATTCCCCTTAGCGATTGGTTCTGAAATGAGCACGCAACCAGCTTGGCCAATGGGATGGAAGAAGTCTGGGAGCAGGCTCTTGGGAAGCATTTTGCAGTCCAGTCAAAAATAGAAGCCAAGAGGGGTGCCTGACTGGCTCAGTCAGTAGAGCCTGGGACTCTTGACCTCGGAGTTGTGAATTCGAGCCCCAGGTTGGGTGTAGAGATGAATTAAAAATAAAAACATAGGGCGCCTGGGTGGCTCAGTCGGTTAAGCAACTGCCTTCGGCGCAGGTCATGATCCTGGAATCCCGGGATCGAGTCCCGCCTCGGGCTCCCTGCTCGGCAGGGAGTCTGCTTCTCCCTCTGACCCTCCTCCCTCTCATGCTCTCTGTCTCTCATTCTCTCTCTCGCAAATAAATAAAATCTTAAAAAAAAAATTTAGAAAATAAATAAAAAAATAGGGCGCCTGGGTGGCTCAGTTGGTTAAGCGACTGCCTTCGGCTCAGGTCATGATCCTGGAGTCCCTGGATCGAGTCCCGCATCGGGCTCCCTGCTCGGCGGGGAGTCTGCTTCTCCCTCTCCCACTCCCCCCTCTCGTGCTCTTTCTCTCTCTCACTCTCTCTCAAATAAATAAATAAAATCTTTAAAAATAAATAAATAAATAAATAAATAAATAAAAACATAAATCTAGGGGCGCCTGGGTGGCTCAATCGGTTAGGCATTTGCCTTCGGCTCGGGTCGTGATCTCAGGGTCCTGGGATCGAGCCCCACATCAGGCTCCATGGTCAGAAGGTAGTCTGCTTCTCTCTCTCCTTCTGCCCCTCCCCCCCGACTCGTGCTTGCTCTCTCTCGCAAATAAATAAATAAAATCTTTAAAAAATAAATCAAAATAAATAAATCTAAAAACATAAAAAATAAAAGCCAAGAGAGGAAAGAGCTGTGTGTTGACCAGCTTAAGGGGGGAAAAGCTACCATGCTGAGGATGGGGATTAGGAAGACACAAAGCGGCTGGGTCCTTGAACCACTGCAGCCAACCGGAAAACTTCTTTCTCCAGGATTCTTATTATGTCAGATTTTCAAATGTCTTCATGGCTTAGGCCCAGTGCGAGTTATATTCTGTTACTTGCAGCTCAAAGTGCTCCTGACAGCACTGCAAGGTGGTCCTAGCTCTTTCTTTCCTGGTTTCTAAAACTTGATTTTATTTGGGCAGCAGCAAGCACCAGGGAGGAGGACCATCTTCGGGCCTTAGAGGAGAACCCCAATAGGTTTCACTATGTCTTAGCCTAAGAGTTCCCTGTCCCTTTGCTTTTCCCCATCCAGCTGCCATTCCTAAATTCTCCTCTGGTCCCTGCCCCTCACATCCAAGTAGCCACAAGCTCTGACGATTCGAGTCCGAATTAGCTTCTCCTTTCTACTGTCACCCTAGCTGCCCTGATTCCAGACCCCTTTGTTTTTTGGCTTCGATTACGTCTCCTCTCCTCCCTTTGCCCCCCGTTTCCTCTCCTCACCTCGACCTCTGCACATCTCTCAGGGTAAACTTCTAAAATAGCCAAACAGGACATGTCCCTCTCCGGCTTAAAATTGTCCCTAATTCTCCTCTTCCCCACCCCCAGGGAGGCTGGTAGTTCCTAGATTGTGCTATGGTGTTTTAGTCTCTGTTCCATATATTCTAGGGAACTTCTTTCTGAGATGCTTTCTCTGCCCTGGTCCTCAGAGATCACTTCCCCTGAGAAGGCTTCTCCGACTTGCCTGCATTCCTGGCTAAATTAATCATTCCCTCCCTTATACGCCTTTGAACCTTATTATTTTTGTCCTTCTCAAGTACAACTTTGTGATCATTGGCTTACAGGGCTGAGTCCCCTGTAGATTGTGAATGGGTTGGTAACCTGTTCAGACTTTCCATTTTTATAACCACAGTGCCCTACTACAGTGTGGAGCACACTGTACTCATTCAATAAATAAACGTGTATCGAATGAATGCGTTTCACATTTAGTCCTTTGCATAGGTATTCATCTAGCTCGCCAGGGCTTGGAGCTGGTTGTAAAATGTAGAGCTTGTGTAGTCCTTATTGATCTTTCCTTTCCGCTTCTCCTTTCTGCTGCCCCTCTGTAGGCCAGCTTCTTCCACTCTGGACGTCAAGCAGGTGGTGACCAAGGAGTGAGCCGTGAACGTGATTGTTAGGACAGTTAGTTTTTTACCACAAACAGAATTCTTATGGAGTATTCATTATTCAAGACCCCACAGTTTGAGTTTACTTAAAGTGGCAAAACTCATCAACCATTCAGCATGTTCACTAATGAACTGGGTCAGTGTGAAAAAATGGTCCCCACTGGATTAGCCTCAAAGTCTATTTCTGCCCATCGAGTCAATGGCTTTTATTCCTAGCAGTCAGTCTGCCTCTCCTGGACTGTTGGGTTGCGGAATTACATAAAGTTGATGAAGGCGATGTTGGAGAAGGGCTTATTCGCAAATGAGAATTTGATCATAAAACCAATTAACAAAATGAAGAACAAAGTGGCAAAGATGAAGACGTGATGCGTGCCTCGAAGATGGTGATCCAAACATCAAAGGATTGAGAGCTGCCTTTGGAAAACTGAGTAATCTCTTGAACACTTACGCAGAGATACCTGTCTTGGATCTTGCTGCAAAACTCAACAATGAAATGAATGTTGTGTCTTATGCTATCATATCCATTCTACTTACTTATTTATTTTTATCAAAGTTATACGCATATTGAATGAAAGTAGACTTACATGGCTTACTTACTTACTTACATGACTTACATGAAGGCAGGAGTCCCTTACCCTACTTTCCCACCCTTGATTTCTGTCTCCAAAGGCAACATCCTCCAATGCTTGCTTTTGCTCGCATATTTCCAAGTAACACATTGACACTGTTATGGGATTTTTTCAGGTTTCGATGTTATTTATTGACTTTCTACTATGGGGAAATGAGACGGTGTGCTTAGTTTCGACTTCCTCTCACTACTTCACCTTCAAACTCTGTTGTTTCTGCCTCTAAGTGCCTTCACACAAAACAATTCCATCATTTTCTAGAGACGGCTCTCCTGGAGTTGTCTTCCTCCTGCCCTAAGCTGAGCTGCTTGTTCTCCAGGCTACAAAGCCGCTACCCCTCATCCCGGGGACCCCTTGGCCCCATTCATGGGCTGGAGCTTCTGTTTCTGAATCCCACGTCCTCCTCTGCGTTGGACACTTCCCTGTATGAGTGGAACACGTTCTCCCGTGGCTTTCTGAGAAAAAGCTTAAAGAAGGTTGATTTTTTGAGAACTTGCATTTCTGAAAACGCCCTTTTTGGGGGGCACCTGTTACTTGATAGTTTAATTTTTTCAAGTTAAAGTCCTGAGCTATCTGGACCAAATTGTCTGCAAACCCTCCCACTAAGAAACACCTGAAAATACTCACATATAACTCGTATAACAGAATCACTTAAGCACATGGCCAGACCCGCACAAATGTAAGTGAAAGCCCCAGAGGCTAAGAGGAAACCAAACTCGGGGGCCTGGAGTCTGTGAGTGATAAGGTGCTTGCAGCTCTAGGGAAGTTGTCATTTCAATAACCTGGAAACTTGGTTTTTATGCCTATACTAGGCTGGGAGGCCTGGCTTTGAATTCACTGGATTCAGAAGGTTGAAACTGACATCCTTGAAGACAGCTGGGACCTTTAAGGAGATATATCTTGTGATAAAAGGGTGAAACAGCAAAACATTTCCCATCATAGAAGAGTTAAAAATGAAGCTTATGTGTTGTGGCTTGAACTCAGAGTAGGGGGGGGGAAACGCTCCCTTATAAAACTATAGCCATTCTATACCGCTGTTTGAGATCTGAATTTCTGCTACCAGCATGTTCTGGGTGAAATGACCGACTTTCTCGTCGGATTCCTCTGATGATCAATCACACCTCTTCCCGATGTCTGATTTAGGTTTGCAGGTATCGTCTGTCTCCAGCCATGGATTAGGACAGTGTTTCTCAGAATGCAGACTGGAGCAACTTGCTTGTTTTCCAGGCTCCACTGTTGTTAATGTTAGATGACAGTTCTGTTTCTCGTCCTTTTGTAGGAAATCCCAAAGATTCTAGGATTTCCTGTTTATATTTGGAATTATGAAATTTTACCAGGATTTGTCTATCTAGATTTTAACTCAATTCAAAACAAATATTTACTCATGCCTACTAGATGGCAGGTGCCAGGCTTCACCGAACAAGGAACAAATCAGGCAAAGATTCTTGTCCCCCTGGAGCTCACAATTTAACGGAGAGAGCCAGGTCGTAGACTATATGCATAATGGATAAGAAAGTTGTATAGCATGCTAGCAGGTGGAAAGTGCTCTGGGAAAAGGGAATGAGTAGATCAGGGTAAGGGAGGTTGGTAAAGCTTAGTGGGGAGAGTTTAGTCTTTTTTCTTTAATTTTGTTTAGTGGGCTTTCTCAGTCTTGAATACTCATGTATTTCTTGAGCTTAAGAAAATATTATTGTTCCTTCTCTGGTTATTTTCTCTCCCTACTTTCTCTATTCTTTCCTAATTAGACTGATGCTGGACCTCTTGGGTTCTTCTCCACACTCTTATACTGTCTGCCTCTTTATTTTTCTTGCTCTACATTCTTTAAGATTCTATGATTCTAGATTAACTGCTTGGCCTTTAGCTGCATCCAAATTATTATTCAGCCCATCAACTGAAATTTTCCTGTTGCAATCCCATTTTTAATTTCCAAGAACTTTCTCTTGTTCTCTGTTCCCTTCTGATGGCCACTCCTTCCCCTTTCTCAGCTAACATACCTCAAGTTTCTCTAAGGATATTAACTGCAATTTTTATAAAGTCCTCTCTTCTTTCCTAAATTGCTTCTGTATCTTCCAAGGTCAGTTTTTCTATTGGTTCAACTTGAGCCTCCTATTCCATGCTACGGATTTTCCTAACATATTTAGCAACCTTGTTTTTTTCTGTTTATAGACATGACTGAAGGGCTATGTGAATTAGCATGCGTAGCTTTCGTGAGTGCCTTTGCAGATTTGTTGGCCCCCGTGCGGCCTCTCCCTTGGCTGACAGAGCCGTCCGAGGTGTCTATGCCCATGGAGTTCCAGAATATAGAAATCTTTTCAGGTACCAGGACAAGAGGCAAGTAGTCAAGCTAGAGACTCTCACAGTTGTCCCAGCAGGTTCTGTTTCATTCCTGGGCCCTACAACCTGCCTCAGACATTCTCGAGGCAGACTGTGCACCTTCTCCAGAGAGCAGGCTCCTGAGTAATGCTGCATGTGAACACCCTTGCTTCTGGCTACTCCATGTTCTTGCCGGGAGACGGAGAAGGACCGACTGACTGAGCCGTCCTCAGTGCTGCCCCTCCCTCCTCCATCTCTGCTTTCTGTTTTCAGTTGTCCGCTGTTGCATGACCAACCACCCCAAACTTCAGTGCTTAAAACCCCAGAAATGTGTTATTTTTTATGATTCTGTGGCCTGACCATGCAGTTGTTTTGCTTCATGGGGTGTTGATGTTGGGAGGGCAAGGGAGTCTGAACCAACCTTTTTCCATGTGGGTGCTGGCTACTGGCTGGGATCTCAGCTCAGGCTGTCAGCCAAGGCCCTTGGTTTTTGTTTTTGTTTTTTTTTTTTAAGATTTTATTTATTTATTTGAGAGAGAGAGAATGAGAGACAGAGCACGAGAGGGAAGAGGGCAGAGGGAGAAGCAGACCCCCTGCCGAGCAGGGAGCCCGATGCGGGACTCGATCCCGGGACTCCAGGATCATGACCTGAGCCGAAGGTAGTCGCTTAACCAACTGAGCCACCCAGGCGCCCAGGGCCCTTGGTTTTTTTCCCATGTCCGCCTCTCCACGTGGCTGCTTGGGCCTCCTCACTGCATGGTGGCTGGGGTCCAAGACAGTATCCCCAGAGGACACGTTCTAACGTGTAAGCTCTGTTTCAATAATGCTCTCTAAGGTCCCATTGGCCAAAGCAAGCCAGCCACATGCCAAGTCCAGAGTCCAGGTGGTAGGGACCCACCATTGGGCATGAACAGTGGCAAGTGTGGCTCATGGGGCCACCAAAGCTAAAGCCACCACAATCTTCTGGGTATCTTTCAAATTTCTGGTCAACCAGGAGTACCCTTTCCTGTTTCAAGCACTGGATTATTTCTTCTTTCTTAAAAAAATATAGTTATTGGGACACATGGGCGGCACAGTCCGTTGAGCCTCCAAGTCTTGGTTTCAGCTGGGGTCCTGATCTCAGGGTCATGAGATGGAGCCCTGTGTCAGACTCTGCAATCGGTACGGCATCTGCTTGGGATTCTCTCTCCCTCTGCCCCTGCCCGTCCCTCTCTCAAATAAATAAATAATAAGAAAGAAAGAAAGAAAGATTTTAAAGATTTTATTTATTTATTTGAGAGAGAGACAGCACGAGTTGGGGAGGAAGGGCAGAGGGAGAAGGAGAAGCAAAGTCCCCATTGTGCAGGGAGCCTGACCCGGGACTGACCTAAGCTGAAGGCAGATGCTTAACTGACGAAGCCACCCAAGTGTCCCCCCCAGATATATATATATATATTTAAATGTATATATATATATATATATATACACACACATATATTCATTTATTGGCCAGTTAATTATGTTAATTATTCTATGTTACTTATTATGTCACCTCTTGGATCAGAGGTTCAAAAGGCATCTAGAGTGGAGGAGTGACCGTCCAGGAAGCCCCTCTCCCTCCTCTCCAATCACTTTTGTCCAACCCAAACCCTAGCATACGAGGTCTTTTTGTTATCCCTCAGAAGCAGTCTGAATACCACAGCAACCTTGGGTTTGGATTTAGGCCTTGTCCAAGTGCTCAGCCCTTTCATGCGGGAATGTCCACTTGCCCCCCGTTTGCCTGTCCAACCATAATGTTCTGTTCTTACTTAACAACGTAGACTATTTCTTCTTTCTTGCCAGCCCCTATGATGTCAAATTCCCTACTGCCTCATTTGATGGAAACATTATCATATGAAATGATATTCCTGGAGCATTGCCTGAAGGGTATTCCTGCATAGCCTTTGATCCGAGCTGGAGATGGATTCAGGTTGGGCAGGTGAGAAGAGCCTGCTGGTGTGTTGAGAAGGTCTGTGAGGTGATGCTCAATCTCTGTGGGAGAGAGGTCCGTGATCACGGGTGATGTCTGCCCTGGGAGCAATGGGGTGCCTGTCAGGAAGGTATTTCGCAACTCTGCCTCCAAATATAAAATGTATCTTGGCACCACGCCAAACCTTCGGAGAGTTGCTTATCTGTGTGAAATTCTTTTTGGCTCCTTGAGTGTACTGAGTGGGTCTTGGCGCCATGCCAATCACCTGCACGGAGGATGTACTGAAGGACAACTGTTCAGAATTTGAGTCTATATTTATTGTAGGGATGTTGCTAAGGACAAAGTATGACACAGTGTTCCCTTTAAGAGGAGCCATTGAAGAGTTCTTCTGAACAACTGATCTGTTTTTATCCTATGGATCCTGTGAATGTTATTATGTTTCCCTTGCTTTGGTTGCTAGGAAACCCAGGGCCATGGAACAGACCTCATCTGGCAACTGCTCTAGACCTTTTGACGAACACTTTATATCCTAACTTCATCTCTTCTTTCATTTTATTTTCTTATCACTTTCCTACAGACTTTTGTCCTTCCCTCTCCCTCTAGCTCTTCACCTCCTTTTTTTTTAAGCCCCACCTTCCCTTCTTCCTCTCCCCTTTTTCTCTTCAGTTAACATTTATTGGGCATCAGCTCTAGGTACTGGACAGACAGCTGTCGTCACCCCAAAATATCCACATCACTAACTGCAGCCCTTGTCAGGGCACTCATGGTTACCAAAGAGAAATCTAGTGTTTAGGGTGACTTAGTGTTTAGAGTAACTTAGTGTTTCTCTGAGGGGCCTCATCACTGTCTGGTGCCTTCTCTGGACAGGATCCTAGTGATCTACCTACTAAGGCACAGCAGACTTACCCTGGTCACTCTCAGGTTATTTGTCCTGTCCCTATCCACCCCACAAATCAGTTTGATTACCCCTTGCACATTCATCTAGAGTGTGCAGTCTTTCATAAAAACATAAACACAACTTTTACGGGAAGGATTACAAAGGGCAAAACTGAAGCATGTAAAGAGCAAGAGCTCTGGGACTGGGGGCCAGCAGACCTATGGGCTGCCTTCTACTTTACTCTTTTAGAAGAGTTATTCTGTGCTACCCTCAGTCCCCGCCCACGACATCCTTTCTTAGTTCCTAGGGACCAAGTTCCCTCATGTTCTGCTTTCACTTCCCCTCCGTGGCAGAAATGGGCATGGTGAGGGCTGCTTCAATTGAATTCCTGATCTGTCAATTATTCCGAATCAATGTGACGCACCAGAGAATGGTACGTATCTCCATGGGTCTATTTTTGCTTGCTTCCAGGAAGCTTTGAGTCAAATTTCATAGCTACAATGTTAGTCTTCATGGCTTGCAAGATTGATGCTCCTAAAAAACATACACATAAACAAACCCACAACAAACTAAAAAAACCAAACTACTTTATTGTCCGAATACCCTTTAAGTCATATCCAACTCTTTTTCAAGATGGGAATTTAATACTTATTGATCGGCATGGAATAGAACTCCAGACCTCAGCTTCCCGAGCGAGGAGTCAACTGGCTAAATCTGTAGTGTGTCCATCCGCCATTTCTAAGGCATCCAACATGGTGCTTGGTTAGCTGTGGCATCATGGGTATAGTGACTTAGACTCAGTCACTGGGTATATATTCATGGGTATAGTGACTGAATTCAGGTTCACCCTCTCTCTTAGCCTTTTGACCTTGGGCAAGTCATGCCGCCTCTTTGAGCCTCAGTTTCTCCATCCATAAAGGGCTCTCTCTATTCTTCAGAGAGCTGCTGTGAAGGTTAAAAGAGATAATATTAATGGAAATAACCCTTGACCCTTGAACAACATGGGTTTGGACTACATGGATCCACTTATACGTGGATTTCTTTTTGGATAAATACAGCCCAGTTCTATAAATGTATTTTCTCTTCCTTATGATTTTCTTAACATTTTCTTTTCCCTAGCTTACTTTATTATAAGAAAACAGTGTAGGGCGCCTGGGTGGCTCAGTTGGTTAGGCGACTGCCTTCGGCTCAGGTCATGATCCTGGACTCCCGGGATCGAGTCCCGCATCAGGCTCCCTGCTCAGCAGGGGGTCTGCTTCTCCCTCTGACCCTCCCCCCTCTCATGCTCTCTCTATCTCATTCTCTCTCTCAAATAAATAAATAAAATCTTAAAAAAAAAAAAAAGAAAGGGGCGCCTGGGTGGCTCAGTCGTTAAGCATCTGCCTTCAGCTCAGGTCGTGATCCCGGGGTCCTGGGATCGAGCCCCGCTTTGGGCTCCCTGCTCAGTGGGAAGCCTGCTTCTCCCTCTCCCACTCCCCTGCTTGTGTTCCCTCTTTCTCTGTGTCTCTCTTTGTCAAATAAATAAATAAAATCTTTAAAAAAAAATGAAAAAGAAAACAGTGTAGAATACATATAACATACAAGATATGCATTAATCAACTGTTTATGTTATTGGTCAACAGTAGGCTATCAGTATTACATTTCCGGGGGGTGAAAAGTTATATGCACAGATTTTTTACTTCATGGGGGGCGGGGCTATCCCACCCCCACCCCCCGCATTGTTCAAGGCTTAACTACACGTTGGAGTCTACACAGTACAGTACTGTTGTGGAATGAGATTATTTTCACTGGGTTTGTGCAGGTTTCTGGGGAGGGTTCCTATCAAACAGGCTCCTCGACTACAAGAGTTCTGACCACTCATATTTTCAGATTAAGAGAAATTGTTATCAACAAAAGTAGGGATCCGAAGGGGTACGTGCACCCCGATGTTTATAGCAGCAATGTCCACAATAGCCAAACTGTGGAAAGAGCCAAGATGTCCATCAACAGATGAATGGATAAAGAAGATCTGGTATATATATACAATGGAATATTATGCAGCCATCAAAAGGAACGAGATCTTGCCATTTGCAACGACGTGGATGGAACTGGAGGGTATTATGTTGAGTGAAATAAGTCAATCAGAGAAAGACAAGTATCATATGATCTCACTGATATGAGGAATTCTTAATCTCAGGAAACAAACGAGGGTTGCTGGAGTGGGGGGTGGGGTGGGAAGGATGGGGTGACTGGGTGATAGACACTGGGGAGGGTATGTGCTCTGGTAAGCGCTGTGAATTTTGCAAGACTGTTGAATCTCAGATCTGTACCTCTGAAACAAATAACGCAATATATGTTAAGAAAAAAAAAAAAAAAGAAGAAGAAGAAGAAGGTAGCGGGAGGGGAAGAATGAAGCGGGGGAAATCGGAGGGGTAGACGAACCATGAGAGACGATGGACTCTGAAAAACAAACAGGGTTCTAGAGGGGAGGGGAGTGGGAGGATGGGTTAGCCTGGTGGTGGGTACTGAGGAGGGCACGTTCTGCATGGAGCACTGGGTGTTATGCACAAACAATGAATCATGGAACACTTCATCTAAAACTAATGATGTAATGTATGGGGATTAACATAAGAATAAAAAAAAATAAACACTGGGAGCTCAGGGTTAAAAAAAAAAAAAAAAAAAAAAAAAAAAAAAAAAAAAAAAAAGAGAAATTGTTATCAAGAAAATCATAAAATTGCCAATATGTATATCACAGCACCCAAAGCTTTGCCTTGGGCCTTTGGTCTCTTGCAGACTCTGAGGGAACAGCTCCTGGGGTTGGGATATTGCATGCTTCTCCCATTGCACTCAGATGCCCTTGGGCTACTCTGCTGGTGTCAGGGCTCACCAACCCCTCTCTGGCGGTGTCTGTTACTATTCTCTTTGTCTCTACCCTCTTCCTGGGACAGGGAATTCATCTCCTTGATATTCAGCCACACCTCCAGGCTCATGACCCCCCAGATCTGTATCTGCAGGCTGTGTCTCTCTTGGTTTCATAGGCTAGTATCCCCAGTTGCCTATGAGACAGTTCCTCCTGGGAACCCCATGGACACTGACAACCCAACATGTCCAAAACCAAACCTGTGCTCAGTCCCTGCCTCCCGACTTCCCCCCATACGATTCCTATCCAGATCTTTCTCACGTGCCCCCTTTCTTCCCTCGCATTGCTTTGGCTCCAGTCCTCATCATCTCTGGCTGGACCATTGTCCTAGCTTCCTAGTTGGCCTTCCTGCCTCCTGTCTCTTCTCTTTCTAAACTGTGGTCCACACCAGCTGCCAGGCAGGGCTCTGAAGATGGTACGCTCTCCCACTCATAAATATTAAATGCTCTTTGCACTTGAGGTCTTCGAGATCGAGGCCCAGGTCACCTGTTCATCTTCACCTCCTGCCAGCCCCTCGGTGCATGACGTCCCAGTATTTTCAACCAGAGCAAATGACTTGAAGTTCACCACGTGACATGCGCCCACCCACTTCTGCCTTTCACAAGTGTTGTTTCCACTGCCTGGAAGCCCCACCCCTTCCTCGTCTGCTCAGCCAGCTTCTACTTGGTCTTCAAGTCTGGGCGTAAGCCTCACCTCCTCTCTGAAGCTTTTCTTGACTCCTCCAGACAGAACTGGTGGTTCCTACAGCAATCTGTACATACATCTTTTACGCCTTTTATGGAAATTGTTTACATATCCCTTTCTCACAGCAGATTGTGGTCTTCTTGGGCAAGATGTGTTTATAATTCATCTTCGTGTGACCACTTCTTAGAACAATGCTAGAAACATGGTAGACTCTCTGAGGACATTTGAAAAAGCTTGTAAGTGACTTACTATCACACCCATTTTTACAGTAGCTAACAGAGAGCACGACTAGAGCCAGGTCAGTGTGAGACGAGGAATAAGTCTAGAACCATGAATCTAGTATAGATGCCACTTGCGATGTGTGGCCGTTGAGTGCTTGAAATGTGACTAGTCTGAAACAGGATATACTGTAAGTGTAAAATACATAAAATTTCCAAGACTTAGTATAAAAAAGTAAAATATCTCAATATCTTTGACACTGATGACTTGTTGAAACAATAATCTTTTAGACGTATGGCTTAAATAGAATATATCATGAAAATTAATTTCACCTGTGTCCTTTTACTTTTTGTAATGTGGCTACTGGAAAATTTAAGATTACAGGGGCACCCGGCTGGCTCAGTCGGTACAGCGTGTGACTCTTGATCTCGGGGTCTTAAGTTCGAGCCCCATGTTGAGTGTAGAGTTTACCTAAAAAAAAAATAATTAAGATTACACATGTGGCTCACATTATATTTCCATTGGACAATGATCTGAGCATTGTTCACTGAACAAAGATTTCTCGAGCACCTCCTCTGCTAATATAAATGATAGGAATAGAATTATAAACAAGATGGGTAAGTTCCTGACCTCGAGGAGCTTACATCATAATGGAGAGAGAGACGCAGAACAGAAAGCAGACATGTAAGCAAGATAGTCTTGGATAGTGTAAGTGCTGTGAAGAAGGCAAGGCCTGATGGAGAGGGTGAGGGAGGCCCAGGAGGGTGGTCAGGTGAGGTCTTCTAGAGTTGGTGGGATCAGAACCAGAGAGACGAGGGAGGGGGTAGGACACGGGAGACGGTACAGACCTGAACAGACAGTGGGGGTGCAGAAGTATTAGGGAAGGAACATAGGGAGCACTACTGTAACCAGAGGAATTGGGGATTGGCCAGAACTGAGGTGGATTCCCAGGTGTCTGGGTTGGACAGTCAGGTGAATGTGGTGCCACCAGATGAGAGAAAGCTGGCGTGGTCTCATGGCAGATGAAGAAGTCCATTTTGGCCACGTTGACTGAGGTGTGTGTGGGACGCCCATGTGGCAGCGCTGAGGGGAGAGGCCAGCGCGAGGGACCGTAATTTGGGATCTCTCAGCATAAGCACAGGCATTAAAAGGGAGCGTGGATGAGAAAGGAGAGAGAGAAGGTGGAATACGGAGAGGAGCCTCTGGCCCAGGGAGCACATTTCTACATCAGAACATAGTCGTGCGTGTGCCTGGGTTGAGGGGAAGGACACAGGGCAGCCAGAGGGGTTCAAGATATGAGAGAGAAGGCAAAACTCATGCAAAACCCGGATTTGGGTGGTGATGGAGGGGCTGGCCTGGCCTCAGGGATGGGCTGGGAGGAGAGAAGGGGGTTCAGAGGAGTATTTGTTGTCTGGAGGAAGAGTTTAAGGAGAGTGATGAAGATGAGGAGTAGTTGTGGAAGAGGGTGACATCCAGGTCAGAGGTTAAGGACATCTCTTGGGAAAACTTTGGCTGTGTCACAATTTGGGCCAAGGTTTTATGTCCTCAGTTAGACATAAGCCTCCCGGAAGCACCCAGATAGGGGATTAGGAGAGCTGGCTTGGGAAAAGTGGAGTGGTCCCAGAGCACGTAGGTCACAGCCTCTGTGTGGCTCATTTTCCTCATCTCTGAAACGAGCCGAATGATGTCGTCAGCTCCCAGGCAGGTGAAGGCTTAGTACATCTCACCTCTCTGGGTTGCTAGGGCCGCTCTGTCTGAACTCACTGTCCTTCCCTTTCTGGGACAGTAGACCAACCCAGGCTCAGCCCCAGGGGGCTTTCTGAGACCTCGCCCCCAGCACGGTCAAGCCCGTCTTCTCTTTAACCGGTGGGCGTCTGTCTGACGGTGGTCTGAGCGCAGAGCGCTTGCCTTCCAGTCCTTGTTCCCTGTGTAGGGCCCCGTGCCTCCTGTCCTGCAGTAACCTGGCCTCCAGGAACGCTACCGGAATAGAAATGAATGGCGCTCCGGTCTCTTAAATCATGGCCTTTCTCCCAGGGTCAGTTTCAATCCCCCAAAATGGGAATTGCAGGAGACAGCAGTGTTCCGAGCAGTGCAGGGTGAGCAATTCATGCACACCAGCTCAGTTAATCGCACCACACACTGCCGTGCGTTATCCCCATTTGACACAAGGGAAAAGACCGAAGAGTTAAGTAACTTGACCAAGGTCAGCAAGCGAGTGAGCGGCCAGGGTTTGAACCGGGTTCTCTGCATCGAGTTGTGCTGGCTGGCTGCCCGCTATTGGCTGCTCGCGGAAAAGATCCAAGGTTTCGGGATCATTTGTCCCTCCCGTCGCCAGGCCTAGGGCTCCCCACGTGGATGATCTCGCGGGGCCCTTCCCGCTCCGCCGCCCCCCCTCCGCTCCCCCCGCCGGCCCGCAGCTCGGCCCCGGAGCCTCTCCAGGTTGTCGATGATCAGCTCCCGGCCGTACCCACCCCCAAGCCGCCGCCGCCTCCCCGCAGAGCGCCCCCCCGCCCCCACGCCCGCGCGCCCCCCCTCCCCCGGCTTCGCCGCTCCTCGGCGGGGGCGCGGCCAGGGCACCCCCGGGACTGCACCGCGGCGCTGCGCTCCGGGGCGGCTGCGGGCCGGCGCGCCGAGGGGGCGCTGCTGAGGGCGCGGCGCGGGACGCCCCGAAGGGCACGGCCGAGGGGCGCGGGCGCTGCCGGAAGCTGGGGCGGGGCGCCGCGCGGGATGCGCTGAAGGGCGAGCGGCGCGGCGGCGGCGATGAGTGCCTCTGCGGCCACCGGGGTCTTCGTGCTGTCCCTCTCGGCCATCCCGGTCACTTATGTCTTCAACCACCTGGCGGCCCAGCACGAGTGAGTGGGCGCGCGCGGCGGGGGGCGGCGGCGGGGGGCGGCCAAGTGGCCTCCGCGCCGCACGAGCCCCCGGCAACTTTTCCGAGGGGGCTCGCGCCGCCAACTGCAGGGCCGGGGCCGGCGGGTCTCCGGGGGCTCCCCGCGCCGGGCCGGGGGAGGGGGGGCGCGCGGGCGTGGGGGCGGGGGGCGCTGGGCTCGGGCGGGCGTCCCGGCCCTTCGGTGCGGTTCTGGAGCCAAGTGTGGGGCGCGCGCGCCGTGCCGACCCCGTGCCCGGTGTCCGGGGTGACGGAGGTCAACGAGGCAATGCCCCTGCCCTTGAGCAGCTCAGGGGCAGGGGTGTGGGGGCGCAGGCACCACCAACGACGAGCGTGGCCGTGTTCTCTCGGGTTGGGCGGTGTTCGTTTCGCATTTCACAGGGACGTTTCCATGTATGGACACACACATACTTCTCATTTCTTATTAATTTTAGAAACTGTTGTGAATGACTAGCAGAAATACCCCGGGCCGACAGGGTTCTCGGCGTGCCTTCGGCACTACCCGTGTGGCCGGGCTCAGTTTTCTGGTCTGTCAAATGGCCTATATTTGTATCCTATTGTGGCGCCGCTGGGGGTAGGACAGCGCAGGGAAGGGAGGCTGAGCAGTTCAAGGCCAAGGAAATGGGTGGGGCCGACAGAGGCCGCAGATGGGTTTGGTTCAAAGCCCCGCCTCCGTCTTGTGCTAGGCCACCCTGCGCCGGGCAGCTGCGCGCCTGCCCGGCCGGTGGGACAGGTGCCAGGCCTCCGTGCCTGCTGGTGTTCCCTGCTGTCCGTGGGGACGAGGAAGTTAACCTATTAGGTTTCCCACAGCAGTTGGTGCTGAGGAAATTGCATCAGTCTGCACACGGCAAACCCCCTCCAGCCCTTCGGGCTGAGGATAAGTGTCGCCTCCAGGGCGGTGACTTCCTTCTCCCTTTCTGGCTCTCTCTCTCTGCTGGGGCCACCACTTGCTGACAGCCGTATCCAGATGGCCCCCATCCATACGGAGCGCTCCCTGGGCACTGGCAGTGAGGCCCCTGGTCTGACCCAGTCTCGGGGTGCATCTCCTGGAAGCAGCAGCTCTGGGCAGCACATGTCACATGTCTGCGAACACAGTGCCCAGGAGACCCTGCATTCCTATAGTGGCATCATGCGCAGTTCAACAAATATTTATTGAGTACATATTCTGTGCTTGACACCGTTCCAACGGTTGGGGATATAGCCATGGACAAGCCAGGAAAGGCTGGGAAGAGTGTTGAGACAGACATCAATAAAGCAAAATGGGATGATATGAGGGAAGGGGACTGGTGGTCAGGGGAAGCTTCTTGGAGGAGGTGACTTGTGCAGGAGGTGGCCACAGGAAGAGGTGGGGACAGAGCCTTCCACGTAGGGGAACGGGGAGCAGTGGGAGCAGAGGGGTGCGGTGGCGGGGCGCAGGGGTATTTGGGAGGGAGAGCAGTGCAGCTTACTGAAGGTCTGCATGTCCTAGAGAGGGTCTGAGGATGACTCTGAGATTTCGGCCTCAGCCCCTGGCAGGATGGTGATGGCATTTACTGAGCACACACTGAATTATGTATTGCCGTGTATTAGTGAGCACAGTGCTAAGCCCTGCAGAGTTTTGAATAATTGGTTCCAGTTATTCTTCCCATCCCCCTGCAGGTTAAAATCCCAGTGGCCTCTGGCTCTGTCTTCTTTCTCCACTCCCCGCTCCCACCGTCCCCTTCCACACTGGCCCCAGGGCTGGGCTAACATCTGTTTCCTCCCTGCAGTTCCCCACCCCGGGCCCTGGCAGAGCCTCCCCCAGGAGCTTCCCTGCCCCAGCCCTTGGATGCTCCTTAACGTCCTGCCTCCTTGCCCTGGCTCACGCAGTATGCGCTGACCAGGAGGACTTCCTCTCTGACTTGACTGTTGAAGCCATACCTGACTTGATGGCCTTCCATCAATGCCGCCTCTTCCTTTTCCAAAACCTCCCTCCAAGCACCCGTAATCTCTCCATCCACCTAGCCCCCTGGGATCACACTTCTGCCACGAGAGTTACTTTCCTGTGGTCAGAACTCACCTTCCCCGGCCACAGCTCCCGTGGCATTGTCTGGCCCAGCACAGGGCCTTGTGCTGGCGGGCCCTCAGTTAGGTTTGAATCAGTTGGATTAGTTGAAGCTTCCTTCCCACCAGGCCTTTTACAAAAGCCTGAAAACCAGAAAAAGCAAGGCATGTTATGGAGTCAGGAAAGAGTTGGGATCTCTCAGTCTCATCCTCTCTCTCTCTCTCACACACACACACACACACACACACACACTTTCTCTACTCATGCTCACCCATACACATCCCCTTTGAGTAGGTGTCCCCTTCATGGAAGGGCATCAGTAACCCCCCCAGTCCAAGACTAGCAACGTTTTCACCCTTGGGTGTGTCTCAGCCCTTACCCCCTCCCCCCCACCCCCCAAGTCCCTGCTGGATCCTTCTCTCCCTGTTCTGAGCAGGTTCTGCACTTGGTGGTCACTGGGATACACACAGGATCTGCTGCCCCAGTTTCTCTCCGTTCTTTGCTCCTCCCCCAGGTGGCGAGTGTGACAGCACACAGGTGAACCAATTTACGCTGCTCTCATACTCCAGAAGAGCACCAGCTGCGTGATGTGCCAGCTGTAAGCATAGGCCCTTGTAGGAGCAGGGATGGGGGTTACTTCCTGGCTACCACCTGCCTCAGAATGTGATTAAAATGCTTGTCAGCTTACCTAGCACACCTAACCTCTTCCCTTTTCATGGATGCTTCAGTCCAGTATCATGTTCCTGACCCACATCAGCTTCCTCTTCCATCCTCTGCTCCTTTAGCTTATCCCTACAGGAGGAGCCACTGATGTGCAACACTAGAAATTTCCTATTTCAGCGTCTTAACTGGACGTTGACACAGTCATCCTCATTCTTATCATAGAAGTGTGTAATCCATCCATCCATCCACCATCTGTCATCCATCCATCATTCACCATCCATCATCCATTCATTCATCCATTCATTTACCATCCATCATCCATCCATCCATCTACCATATATCCATCCATCATCCACCATCCATCATCCTTCCATCCACCATCCATCCATTCATTCACTATCCACCATTCATCATCTATCCATTCATCCATCCATCCATCCATCTATTCATTTGCCATCCACCATCCATCATCTATCCATTCATCCATCCATTCATCCACCATCCATCC